>NW_024582447.1:1352112-1391946 GCF_018398535.1 Haplochromis burtoni
TGTGACAGCAGTAGAAACTTATGATTGCATATGTTCTCTGTATTAGGGTCAACAATGCCGTTACAAGCCTGATGGTATTGGTGCCAAATGCACTGGCTATGTTGAAGTGGAACCCAGTAACGAAGACGCCCTGAAGGAGGCTGTGGCCACTATCGGACCAATATCTGTTGGCATCGATGCTTCTCATAACTCATTCAGATTCTACCAATCAGGTGCAGACATTGAAAAAATATTTGTAAAGTGCAGAGAAACATTTTTAAATTGGAAAAGAAATGTGAAATGCTTCATTTGTTCTTTTGTTCAGTCTGATTGACATGCATTTGCAGGAGTGTATGATGAGCCCGACTGCAGCAAGACAGTGTTGAACCACGATGTGCTGGCTGTGGGTTATGGTACAGAAGATGGACATGACTACTGGTTGATCAAGAACAGGTATTTACTCCCATGTGACGCTCATATTTTAATGTTTTAGCAGCTAAATGTTGTTAAACTGTGCAACTTGTTTCTTTCTGCAGCTGGGGTCTCAGATGGGGAGACAAGGGATACATTAAGATGAGCAGGAACAAATCCAACCAGTGTGGGATTGCTTCTGATGCAACGTACCCTCTGGTCTGAAGAGGTCGGAAGAAACCTATCCTCAGTTGTTCCCTCTGATTTGACCAAAATTTAGTTTAAAGTTTTTAACCGTGTTATGTAACTAAACATAATTTTATTTGTCGGGTCAAGAACCTCTCTTTTCCTGCATCAGTGTTTAATGGAATAAATTCATAAATAAGACAAATACAAGTTAAAATAAATACATAAATTGTGAAACTGTGTTCTGTTCATCAATCCATCATCTAGACATAAATGTTTAGCACCTGTGGAATGCAGCTGCAGACTTTTGTGTTCCCCAGTTATTTTTGTGTTTTGTGACTCTTCGTATTATGACGGTTTAAGTTCAAGTTTTTAAAGTTTAGCACCGAGTTTAGTTCTTTCTATGTTTTTAAGTTTTCTTGTGTGTCTGTGAGGTTTCTCTTGTGTCTTTGTCTCACCTCTGTGTCACTTGTGAGAGACTGTTTTGTCCCTAGTGCTCTGTGTGTCTTAGTCATGTCGCTGTGCTTCATCTTCCTTCCCCTTTTCCCTTTTCCCTTTTTCCTCTCCTCGTGTTTTATCTTTTGCTTTTCCCCATTTCTGTGTCGTGTACTTCCTGTTTTATTTTGACAGTCTTTCATCCCGTGTGCAGTGTATTTGATTTTGCTTCCCAGTCTCGTTAGGTCTAATTCATCCTAGCTATGTTCCCATGTGCCTCATCTTCCCTAAAAGCTCAAAGAAAATGGAGCAGAGTGGATACTTTGATACTACTTGTTCATATTGTAACATAAGAAACTTTGCTCAACTCCTGTCTGGCTTAAAATGACTCATCCTTATTGCAGACTTACACATTGGAGGTTCAGAACTTCAGGAAGATTAGAGAGCTGGTGGCTTTAAGTAAGAAGCAGTTGGTTGATTCGTTAGCAACCATGGAAACAGTGGTGGCAATGACGGTTTGATGGACTGGGCCATTCAGTAGTGGTGTGAAATATTGATGCCTCTGACACAAGATATTTATGTTCTAGAATCAATTCTCATATTAAAATATTGATATTTTAGTCATTTGTGATAAATTTGTAATTTTTCATGAACTGAAAAACAGTGGAAAAGTAACTTTATTACTGGGATTCTGTAAATGATTGGTAGGAACTACTTCTTTTCCCACCTGTCATAGTGATACGCAAAATATCCTGTATAAATGCATCACAGCTCACTTAGTTGACAATAATGGGTGATTATAAGCAGAGCCATGTGTGGAGCTATTTCAGCTAAAACTAAAATAGTGCACATTTAACAATTGAGAAAACTGTAAAGGAAAAATAGAGACACATAAATGACCATTATATGGAAGGCTTGAGAAGACAGGATGGAGGCATGAGGAAGGAATTACAGTAAACTCTAAAGCTAGTAGAAAAACAGAACAAACCTTAATATGCTAAGAATACATAAAAGAAATATACACAATAAACAAAACAGGAATCAAACACAGAATATATAGGTAAACCAAATGAATAAACAAATTCAAAAATCCTGGGTAGCTAAGCCTCCACTCAGAAAAACGATTTATTATTATTATTATTATTATTATTATTATTATTATTATTATTATTATTATTATTATTATTATTATTGTTGTTGTTGTTGTTGTTATGCGAGAGTAAAATGCTACTGAAATATATAAAATCAAAGGTTTATTTATTTTTAAAGTAAAGACAACCGAAACAACCCTCCATTTGTGCTAATGTTTGTCCACCAGAGGGCAGTCTGAAAGTCTAAGCATGTAAGGCGTAAATGAGCAATCAATGTGTTTACTTTAAAATTATTTTTCAGGCTCTTGATGCTCTCCACTGTACACTTGTAAAAGGCCAGAGCCTCCTCTGTAGGGAGGCATGTAAGGGTGGTAAGTAAGCATATACTTTAGCCTTTGCACACAATGTGCTTCAGCATTTTGCACATTTTTTGTTAAAGAAATAATGACATGGTGTAACATGTTATGTTTTATAGCTCATATGAGGTTGTGGTTACCTCATTTTAAGAACACTGTAAAACCTTAAAATTTGAAAGGGATTTTACCTGATCTTGACCACTCAGTATTCATGTCCATTCTCAGTGCTACATGTCGATGGGGTGGAAGGGCATTTATTCCTCCAGGACCTGAAGCTCAGTAAAGCACCCCACCAACAACACACCTGTTCTCTGATTGGATTGTTAAATTTGTGATTGTCATGACATAACTAATACCTAATCAGCTGAAAGGAAGAAAACTTTTGTTAAAAGAGTGACATCATGCAAACATCATGTGATCCTCCTCTTAATGTATAGCTCCACCTTTTACTGCACCTGAAATTCTTTCACTATGTTTTTGAACTGCTGTGAGTCACCAAACTGGAATACAACTATTATAGTTAGCCATATAGGAACTCTGTTTCTCTCTGCTACAGAACTACAGTACCTCAGCCCGAGCTGGCTTAACCTCAATCTTTGCAACATTTTGTGTGGTTTTCTGCAAGACAAAAGGATCTGTATTTTTCTGCTTGTCTTCAATCAAGATGAAGTTGCTTCTAGTTGTTACTGCTTTTTTGGCTGTGACCAGCTGTGCCAGCATCTCTCTTGGAGATCTGGAGTTTCATGCATGGAAGCTCAAGTTTGGTGAGACAGTAGACCCTTTTCTCCTCTTTTAGTTTAGCCTTGTGTGAAATGCTGTTGTTCATGTTTTGTGGTCTTTAAAATATGCTTAGTAAACCTCAAATTCTGAGAAAAAATGTGAACTAACCCTTACGTGTACTTGTAGAAAATTTTAAAAGGAATAAAAGGGTATCTCTTACCAGAAATTCAATTTTTATTCTTTATTCATAATTCCTTTGTTCTCTTTATGATTTTTTCATTTTCCAACTGGCAGAAAAGTCCTATGACTCTCCATCAGAGGAGGCTCATCGGAAGCAGATCTGGCTCAACAACCGTGAATTTGTGCTGATTCACAACATATTAGCAGACCAGGGTTTCAAGTCATACCGCCTCGGTATGACCTACTTTGCTGACATGGTATGTACGGAAAAACATGTGCCAGTTATGTTTAATCCTTTTTAAAAACATTTAAATTTTGATTGCAAAAATTATATTTGAAAAGAAAAAAATGTCCTTCTTTATTATGTTATGTTATTATGTTGCTTTTATTATTCTACCATGTACAGTGTCCATGAGTGTTCTGAAAGGCGCTTTCAAATAAAATGTATTATTATTATTATTAGGAAAATGAGGAATACAAGCACCTGATTTCCCAGGGCTGCCTTGGTTCCCTCAATGTTTCCCTGCCTCACAATGGTTCTGCGTTTCTCCGGCTACCTGAAGATATTGATCTGCCCGACACTGTTGACTGGAGAGAAAAGGGATATGTCACTGATGTCAAGGATCAGAAGAAGTGTGGCTCCTGCTGGGCCTTCAGTGCAGTCAGTACATATAACTTAGTGTTCTCTATTTGTTGTAATATGGCAAACGTTGCTCAACTTAATTATATTGTATAATCAGCTATATATTCTGGATTAAGATGAACTCATGTTTATTGCAGACTGGTGCACTGGAGGGTCAGCACTTCAGGAAGACAGGAAAATTGGTGTCTCTGAGTGAACAGCAGTTGGTGGACTGCTCTCGCAGCTTTGGGAACCATGGCTGCCAAGGAGGCTTGTCATACCAGGCTTTTCACTACATTATATTCAATGGAGGAATTGACACTGAGGCGTCCTACCCTTATGAGGCTAGGGTAATTAGACAGCAATGTCTCAAAAACCTGCTGTCACACCAGATCTCCTAAAACAAAATCTTTGAACGTACATTTTCAGGTGTTCATTACCTGACTATGATCATCTTGCTAAATATCAAAGTTGAAACCGCCATGTGCTCATTCAGACAGTGGTAGTCATGATGGTTTCTGGCTAAAATATATAGTAGTTCCAAGACTTGTAAAGTAGTACTACTTACTGTACTTCTTTCAAATACAATTCAATCTAGTATAGTAAATTATAGTAAATTATAACATATTTTCTCTCAATTAGGATGGACTATGCCGTTACAACCCCAATGCTATTGGTGCCAAATGCACTGGCTATGTTCATGTGAGTTACTCTGATGAAGCTGCACTGAAGTCTGCTGTGGCTACCTTTGGACCGATATCTGTGTCCATTGATGCTTCTCATCGATCGTTTCAACTCTACCATTCAGGTGCAGACATTGACACACTTTGGGGAAAGTACCAAGAAAAATATCTTCAAATAGAAAAAGAAATTGAAGGTGCTTAATTTATTCTTTATACCTGTAAGTCTGATTGACATGTATTTACAGGATTGTATGATGAGCCGGCCTGCAGCAGCCTAGGTTTGGGCCATGCTGTGCTGGTTGTGGGTTATGGTACTTTGACTGGACACGACTACTGGCTGGTCAAGAACAGGTAAATACCCACATGTGATGCTCATATTTTAATTTGTTCATTTCATTCTTTACAATATTCACTGAGAGGTGATACACAGATACGTATACATGAACATGAAGTGTGAGCTTTAGCTGCTAAATGTTGTTAATTTGTTTCTTTCTGTAGCTGGGGACTTGGATGGGGAGAGATGGGATACATTAAGATGAGCAGGAACAAGTACAACCAGTGTGGGATTGCCACTCGAGGAATCTGCCCTCTGGTCTAATGAGGTGGGAGTAAACTCATCCTCATTTTGTCCTTATTTGACAAATAATTACTTAAAATACCATTTAAGCATGTGTAATTTCTGATATTCAAACGGTATGTTTTTACAGTACACTACAGCTTACTGTAGGATCGTGGTTATGGGTATTAGTTTTTTAGTTTTATCTAAATTAACTGAGTTATAAGACAGTATCTTTTTTATGGTGTTAACCAGTCTCTCTTTTCCCAAAACTGCAATTCACATTGAGATATAAACATTTACATTTGCGTTTTTACTGTAGTGGTGGGTATGACTTAATAACCATCTTGTGATGTTACCATTAGAACTATTAATCCGTTGATCAATCAGCTTTATTCAGAAAGAGAACCTCAGCCCTTGTGGGATGCATTTCTATCCAGTTTTCTGCAGATTTTTGTGTTTAATCCAGAATAAAGCAGATTTACTGAATATCTGCTGGCTTTTTCTGTAGAGTTGTCAGTGACAGTTTTGTTTCATTTAGAAATGTTTAAATACTTATTAATACCAATGAAATGATATTGCTGATTAATGCACCTTTTGCTGTTCCTTCCTTATCAGGTGTGTGAGTGGGTGGATTTACTATGTTAACAATATTAAATCATTGGTAAAATGTATCAGTCAAATCAAATTATGTACTGCTGATACATTTCTCTAAAATCCATGTGGGTTTTCAACATTTATTTGGTATTTCATGGATTCCAATTGAGTTCCCATTGGCTCAACTTTGAGAGTCACCAATATGTATAAACAGCATATCATTACACTTAAGCAAATTAATTACATGCTGTTTGTTGTGGAAAATAAAACCAAACTGATTTTCTGGGATTTATTGAAAGAATCCATCACTCCAGCACAAACAAGGCTCATACCATGATTTTAAGTTGCTTTAAGTTGTAAATCAGTCAGATTTGACCCAAACACGACAGGAAGGTTAAAGCTTCTGTTAAAATGTTCAGCAATGCTTGATTTAATCTTGCTTGATGTTGAGAAATGTGTGATATATCATGCCATTAACCATTGAAAATGTTTATTAAAAAACTCCTTACCTTCACCTGTCCCTCCCTCAGAATATCCTCAAGCGCTGATGCAATAGCTGATCCTGTCTGTTTTCAGAGGGAGAAACATTTCGTCGCTCATCCAAGTGACTTCTTGGAAAAGTCACTATAACAAGTATGATTCAATGCAGAGAGGTCTATTAACACATAGTGAGTGAAAAAGGTGACTGAAAAGCAATGCATCATGGGAGTCCCCCAGCAGCCTACCCCTATTGCAGCATTACTAAGGAAGGATTCAGGGTCACCTGATCCATCCCTAGCTTTATGATTTAGCAAAAAGGAAAGTTTTAAGCCCAATCTTTAAAGTAGAGACAGTGTCTGTGTCCCGAGTCCAAACTGGAAGCTCGTTCCACAGAAGAGTGGCCTAGGAATATTCAGACCTCAGTCAGGCGGAAGAAATGTTTCTCCTTTATAAAGTTTTATTACACAAAATTAAACGGTTATAATTTCAGCACCGTGGAGAGTGCACATAAATTTCACTGTATTTACTGTGCTCTAATGCAAGACTGTTTTTAGTGGTGGACACAAATTCAACTGCATGTACTTTCACACTGCATGAGATAAAGATTACAGACAGACACATGTACACACGCGATTTTTCTTGATTTAGTAAATCTGGGTCTTAATGGTGTAACCACTTATTTCAGTTGAGACCTGCTGAATAAAACTTTCATTTTGCAAACTATTGTGCTTGGCTTCTTCTGGTTGTAATATTCTTACCTCAACTGTTAGCCTTTATTTGGGAGCTAATCTAATATCTGCCCACATACCATTCAACATTAACTCTAAATGCACCTCAGAGTTCTGCATAAATGACTTAATACCAAAGAAGACCTTCCACCTGACCTCCACTTTTCTAGAGATGCAGTCCACTTGTTCAGAACATGGCATCATTTGTATTAAACCATTATGTACTAATTTGAAAATAAATGTTTGTTAGATTGTTAAATGTTTGTTTAAACAAAACAATCAGTATGTGATTGCATTTATTGAAACCTAGTTGAAAGGCTTTGTTACATTCCCCAAACCTTGTTCATGAAGCTCAGCAACTTAAGAAGTTCACCTTCTTTGGTGGGAAAATGGGTTTGACTGTGCATGTTTATTATGTCCTCAATCCCTTAATAACTCATATACAGTTCGTCTGGTCAGTTAATGTGTTAGAGTCCAACTTAAACACTGTGCAGTTTCCAGTTATTCGCTACATATGACCATGTCTACATGTCATAGTGTTTTTATTATCATTTATTTTCAAAAACCGAACAGACATAATAGGGTAGGACAGGTTGGTTTCAACCTGAAGTTCACTGAACATGTAATTCTGGAAATTGAGGACAAAAATGTGTGGATGACAGTAACGGCAATAACAGTCTTTACATTGAAACATGTTTGACAGGTTGCACTGGTTTATTCAGAAGTTAAAGTTCAGTTTATGAACTTTGCATAGTTCAGCCGCTTCTTTTCTTCCTCTGCTCATCACTCAGTTATACAGGCATAATAAATGATATGAGTAATCAAAGTGATCACGGTTCAGCCTTTTTTATATTGGTTTGCATATCGTTCTCAGCTGCTAATGTTTATTGTCTAAAACCTTTAATTTGATTATCTTTAAAAATCAATCTGACATTTGCTCGTCATCACTACAGGTACACATAAAATAAAGTGATATAGTTTGTTGTCTTTTGTATTCTTTTTTTTTTAAATAGATGAAGAATAGAAATTAAGACAAAAACTTCTTCTCTTTAACCTTTGTCACACATTCTTAATGAGATTTTCCAAGCTAAGGTGACAAGTTAGTTTAAATTACAAACAGGACCTGTGGATTCAAAAATATGTGATTACTGCCTGGGGCGATTGTGGCTCAAGAGTTGGGTGTTTGTCTTGTAATTGGAAGGTTGCAGGTTCGAGCCCCGGCTCGGACAGTCTCGGTCGCTGTGTCCTTGGGAAAGACACTTCACCTACTGGTGTTGGCCAGAGGGCCCGATGGCGCAATATGGCAGCCTCGCCTCTGTCAGTCTGCCCCAGGGCAGCTGTGGCTAGAACTGTAGCTGCCTCCACCAGTGTATGAATGTGAGAGTCAATGAATAGTGGAATTGTAAAGCGCTTTGAGGGTTCCTGAAAAGCGCTATATAAATGCAATCCATTATTATTACTAAAAGATTTTCCATGAAATATTAACTTCATTTGCTTCATCAGAATCTATAGTCTGTAACGTTTTATGGATTTTAAATCAAATAAAATGAGTAGTATTCTGTCCAACTAAAAAAATGTAAACTCTCATCCAAATTAGATTGTGACTGAGCAGTCATAGCTTAACAGAATGTACAGCAGTGGGTTCAAGTATATTTGATTCTCAGCACCTTGCAGAGAAATACACCCTAAAGACTTCTTATGGAAGGAAGCATTAGCTGTTTCAAAACCGTGATTCTGCATTGTGGCTGAATTTTTGAGAATTAAATAATGACTTGGTGATATGTCACGCTTTGTAGTTTATGCAAAGGTTTAATTTACCTCATTTTAAGCCCTTTTTAAAACCTTAGAATTTAAAGTGGGTATTCTTCCTGTTTTAATATGACTGTAAAGAACGAGTTTATGTTTGACATAATGTGAAATGCCTTCAACAACAAGGTGAAGTTCAATGATTTTGTGTTGTTCAAAGTTTACATGAAAATCCCAGGCAGTTAATTGCAGTGGCCCATGATCACTTGGTCACTTTTCAATCCACTGGCATGAGTGATGCTGGTGTTGCTCTTGTCAGAAATGATCACAGTCTGTAGAAACAATCTGACAAGCAATACAAGGGGACATCACAAGAGGGCGCCAGAGGTGGCTCAACAGACATAACCAGTATTCAGTATTTTTGGAGGAGTGAAAAAAATGTGAATGTGTGACACTCAAGAGATCATGAGAAGTGTATGAAAGAGCTGAGAGGAGAGGCTTGCTTGATAAACTGGAAATTTTATGTTTTCTCCGTATGCACTAGTTCAATATAACTGATATTAGATGCATTGTGTGACTGGTGATCAATTAATCAAGATTCAAGAGGTTAAATTTTTTTCTAAGACATGATGTAACATCCATCCATCCATTCGCTTCCGCTTATCCTTTTCAGGGTCGCGGGGAGCGCTGGAGCCTATCCCAGCTGTCATAGGGCGAGAGGTGGGGTACACCCTGGACAGGTCACCAGTCTGCTGTGCAGCAACAGTGCTAACTACCGTGCCGCCGTGCTGCCCCATGATGTAACATGAGAAGGAAAAATTAAATAAGTCCACAGTGACACAGCACTACAACAACCTAAACAACTGACAACTAAATCACAAAAAAAATGTGTATAATGGAATTCAAAATTTAGAAATAATGAACAAAAAGCTACCAGTGATATGAATAAGATAAGAGCCCATGGGACAGATATATGTAGATGTAGACATTCGAGGTTACTGCACATAGTGAGTCCCTGGTGTTTGTGTATTTGTATGAGAAAGGTCTTTAGTGTGTGGCAGAGTTTGCTTCTGGGAAGACACTTAGACTTGTTGTCAGGAGTTGTGGGGGGTGTTAAAATCTCCCAATTCTTTTAATCTTTGGGCTGAAGGAAGGACAATACTCGGTGTATAAATGCTCAATCAACAATCATTTATTTCCATACAATGAGCATAAACCATCCAGATGGGGAGACATGCATGCAGAGGGTCACAGCAAATCTCAAAATGGTGACGGGTTACTCAGCTTCTTATAGCCTCTATATAGCCTAAACATTCACATTCTTTCTCTGTTATGGCGCCTATGTTATGACCTCGGCTCCCTGTCGTTCTGCTCTCCGCAAAGGTGGGGGTATGGAATGTGGTCTGCCTCCTCCACCGTCGGCACAGGGTCCCTTGCACACAACACTCTCTCCATGATTCAGCAGCATGAAATGCCAAGAAACAGTGCAACACATTCACAGCAGATCAAGGGTACAGGGTAATGCACACCTGTCTAACAAATCCAAAAATGGTCACATTCCTTTAACCCAAAAATATAATGGAAACTAAGCTACATACACAGCACACAATCTAGACTAAAGGACACTATATGACCCACAGCAGTCAACACAATTCAACCGCTTTAACCACAGACACAAGACAACATATGATAACAGAATAATCTCACAGGGGAAATGGAACTGCCAACCACAGTCCTCCGTGTCCCTGGCAAGCCTGAAAGGGAAAAAAAACACTTTTGTTTGTATTTTTATGTATTTCTAATTAATAAAAAAATAACTACATTACCTTAATAAATTGGCAGAGGACCTTGGATGCTGGTTTCGCCACTTACAAGTAATGGGAAAAATGTTTGTCCACCTCTTAGTTGGACTCCTCTTTACAGCACAATTAATTTGTTCAGTGAAAGTGGCTGGTAATGTGAAGTTTGACCTATATATTTCTTTATCTATCATTATGATTCAGGAATGAATGGCATCAAATGTATTTAGGTAAAAGGTAGTTAGATTCTCAAAATCTAACATCTCAAAAGAGGAAAAGACATTTTCACTGTAAAATTCTAATTTTAGAGTATTGATATTAAGAGAGTGTTTGTAAGCAGACCAACAGGAGAAATATACCACAGCCTTTCAAGATGTTGGTCACAGTATGTTTAAGTCTAGGACTGTTTTGTCACTTAGCCCAGAAACACCTGCAAAAACTACTTCGGACCAAAGAAGACCAAGGAATGCTGACTGTCATGAAGGTTCCTCCACCTAATCACTTCAGTGAACAACTGTGAGAGGTGTAAAAAGCCAGACGTTCTGTGAAATCTTAACATTTTCAAATCATGCAACAAACTGCTGAGAAGCTGATCATGCCCTCGTGATGATTCATGACACTTAAGTTCCTCATTCTTGCTGAGGCTGCATAAAACACTTCCTTAAATAAGCGGCGTCGTGCAATCATCCTCTTGATGTATAGCTCCACCTTTTTCTATTTCAGTGCCTGGCATTCCTTATCTTCCTTCAAGAGCTGCCCCCCCCCCCACCTCTGCTGACTGACTTGTATGAAGCAATCATAACAGGTAGTCAGGTAGGTAACATGAAGAAGCCCTGAAGGAGGCTGTGGTCATCATTAGACCGGTTTCTGTGGCCATTGGTGCTTCTCATGAGTCCTTCCAATTCTACCAATCAGGTACAATCATTAAAACACTTTTGAAAGTATCTTCAAATACAACAAGAAATTTTTTTTTCTTGTTATTTTAAACCCATCAGTCACCATCACTCACCCCTAACTAACATGTATTTTAAGGCATGTACGATGAACCTGCGCGCAGCAGCACCGATTTGGACCGTGGTGTGCTCGCTGTGGGTTACGGTTCTTACAAAGGACATGACTCCTGGCTGATCAAGAACAGCTAAATACCGACATGTTTTAATTCATGCACTTCATTCCTGCTAACATTCGCCAAGTGCTGATACACAGCTACAAAATGTATCTTTTGTTAATCAGACTGCTATGTCTTCACATGAGGTTAAACTATTAATGTGAACATTGTCATTGTCTGAGTTTTAGCTGCTGAATGCTGTTCATTTGTTTCTTTCTGGGGCAGTGGGGTCTTGAATGGGGAGAGATGAGCTACATTAGGATGAGCAGGAACAATTTCAATTGCTATTTTTGCAAGTTACCCTTTGATCTGAACAGATGGAAATAAGGTGCAGGGGGCATATAATTTACTTAAAAATCAAATGATCTTTTTAAAGTTTTATTTCTGGTTCGGTTTCTGGTGTGTTGTTTGTGTTTAATGGACTAACCTTATAATGACTACAAACACATGTAAATAAATAAATGTTTGACACTAAGATGTAAACATTTACTTTTGTGTGTTTTACTTTGTTGGTGGTGCGTGGCTTAATAACCATGCAGTGGAATTTAGATTTAGAATCTGTTGTCTGTTGGTCAATCCAAAGATTTTTACAAATCAGATTAGCTGATTAGCCCCAAGCTTTTAGTGTAGAGTCTGCATGGATTACATTTTAGTTTCATTGAAGAGCAAATTTGGTGGACTCTGTGTCTATCACTCTCTATTTTTTTTAAATGACTAAAGATGCAAAAGCATGCCTGTTAAAAAAAGCTGGAAAAGCTGTTAATAATAACAAACACTCCAATCTGTGGTTAAAGTAGAAATGCGGAGTACAAGTCATGCGCAAAGCAAACATCGTGACATTATTTTGGGTTCATAAGCTAGTTTCAGTCAACATAAATAATTCTAAATAAACCATTTATGTTGTCCAAAAGTCTGATGTTTCAGAAGCAGTCTCAAATACTTCCTGCTTCTATGGCCTTTGGTTTGCAAACATCAGATGAAAGATATAAACTGAAAACCTTTGTAGATGAATGTCTCCTCTCTGGATTCTCCTGTCTGAATTTAACGTTTTGTGCTTCCTCAGTTACAGTTTTACTTCCTTCAGCATGTTGTGATTTTAATTTTTTATTTTTTTTTACATTCATTGATCACATGCAGGAAAGGACAGAGACATAAAACTGAAAGGTGATGTGGACATATAACACCGTAATGGAGGCTAAGTCTGGCTGACTGTTATGTAAAAAAGACAATAGAAATTTAAAGCAGCCAACTGTCAAGTGTGCAAAGTTAAATAGTCACAATCAAGCATAATTTGACGAGCCTGATATTGTCGAGCACAGCTAATACGCTTTTTTCCCTTTTACTTACTTCCGAAAAGAAAACCTAATTTCTGCTGTTCAATGGGCTCCTGAACAAATTTAAACTTTTTAAAATTATGCAAAATGAAAAACGCTTAGCCGTGTCTCTAATAAAACTGCTGTAACTTCAGAGGTAATGTTCATATGTTAATTGATGGTTTTCTTTCATTTTTGATGTACTGCAGAATATTTTTATAAAATCCCAGGCCAGGAAAATCATCTTCATGTTTTTCTGTGTTTTATCCTCAGCTACTTTGACACAAAGGCATCTGCTGTGATGCTCACACCTTTGATAAAGTCTTGCGTGTGTCAGCTTCCTTTTTACCAGGCCTCTGGAGAACTTCAAGACATGTTGAGGAGGTAATTTAGCCATTTGAATCAGCTGTGATGGATCAAGGACACATCTAAATCTGCAGGACACCGGCCCTCGAGGCCTGGAGTTGGACACCACTGGTCTAGGTTACGCATTCTTGTGTCAGGTTCCTTTTGTGTCTCCTGTGAGAGTCTGTGTATGTTCTTTAAGTTTTGTCCGTGTCTCCCTTTTCTGTTCCCATGTTTCATTCCATGTCTCCCTTGTCTGAGTTGTGCATGTTCTCCCCAGCCCGTCATCTCCCTCTCCCTCTGTGTCCCTCACTCCGCGTCCCAGTCATGTCATTGTTTTCCTCTCCCAGTTCCGTTTCCACGTCTGTTCCTTGGTCCCAGTGTCAAGACTATGTGTCATAATCTGCATGTTTCCTGTTTTATTTTGACAGTCTCTCATCTTGTGTTCAGTGTGTTCTGTTCCTTTGTCTCGTTACGCCTTAACTCGTTCCAGCTGTGTTCCCTGTGTGTTTCCACTTCCCTCATCACCTTCATGTGCATTTATTGTGTGAGTTTCCCTTTGTTCATTGTCAAGATCGTCGGTTAACCTTCCCTGTGTTTCTATGGTCCATGTGTTCGGGGATTTCATGTTTCATGCACTTATTTTCCCAGTTCAAGTTTTATGCTAGTTTCTTCCTTCCTTTTTCCTTTCTTTTGGTTTATGTTTTCGTTTTCAGCGACAAGAAGTGCTCGCTTTTCGTTAAAGTTTAATTCTGCCTCACTCATCTGCATCTGGTTACACACACCACAACCTCCACACAATCTGCGGCCTGGATTGTGACACTATTAGAGTGTTTTTTATTAACATTTATTTTCAAAAAGTGGAACAGGACAGAGACATTTAATTTCTTTCTTCATACATGTTGGTTGATTAGAAATTCAATGACAGTGTAATTCTGAGAACTGAGAAGGGAAAGAAATGGATGACAGTAATGGCAAAAACAGTCAAAACATGTTTGACAAGCTGCACTGGTTTAATCACAAGTTAAATTTTCCGTCAAAGTTCTTCCTCTGCTCATGTTTCATGTTTAAAATCACTCAGTTATACAGACATAATAAATGATATGAGTATTCAGAGTGATCACGGTTCAGCTTTTTATGTTGTGCATATCGTTTTCAGCTGCTTATGTTTTCTTATACCACAGCCTTTTTTGCTCATATGAATAGATGATGGTGACAATATATATAAGTCTAGAACTGTTTTGTCACTGAGCTCAGAAACACATGCAAAACAAAGAAGACCAGGAAATGCTGATTATCATGAAGGTTCCTCCACCTAATCACCTCATCAATACTTCAGTGAACAACTGTGAGAGGTGTAAAAAACTTTACATTATAACAGGATTGGACCAAAAGAGGCGAAACTGAATACGCCAATGGAAGATCAAGCAGAGGTATCTATGCCACATTTCAAAAGGGAAAAAGACATTTTCAATGAATAAAATCAAATTTCAGAGTAGTGGCATTTAGAGAATAGTGTTTTTAAGTAGACCAACGGGAGAAATATACCACAGCCTTTTTCGTCCGTTTGAAAAGTCACAATATATATCAGTCTAGGACTGTTTTGTCACTGAGCCCAGAAACACCTGCAAAAACTTTGTGAGACCAAAGAAGACCAAGAAATGCTGATTATCATGAAGGGTCCTTCACCTAATCACTTCAGTGAACAACTGTGAGAGGTGTAAAAAGCCAGACGTTCTGTGAAATCTTAACATTGTCAAATCCTGCAACAAGCTACTGAAACGCTGATCATGTCCTCCTGATGATTCATGACACTTAAGTTCCTTGTTTTTGCTGAGGCTGAATAAAACGTTTTCTTAAATTTGTGGCACTGTGCGATCCTCCTCTTAATGTATAGCTCCACCTTTTTCTATTTCAGTGCCTAACATTCCTTCTCTTCTTTGAAGAGCTGCTGAAAAACACCTGACTGACTGGTATGAAGTAATCATAACAGGTAGTCAGGTAAATAAAAACACCTCTCTGACACAGAGCTGTATCTCACACAGGTGGTTATTCTTCAGTCTTCACAACAGACAAAGACAACGAGACAGGTAAGTAGCTACAGCACAGATGATAACACATAGACAGGTCCATATACACTTTCAGTAATGCACAAGTAGAAATTAAAAAAAGAGTCATTAATTTGACAAAGAATTACAGGAAGAAAATAAACAGAAACTCAAAGAAACTGAGACATAGAGCACGAAGTATGGTAATATGAAAATTACATCCAGCATCTTGACAGAAAATATTTTAATGCTGATGTGAAAAATATCATAAACTGCATGTGTGATTTCCTGTAAGTCGCAAATCATTTCTGTCTTTTTCTGTTTGTGTTCAGTCAAGATGAAGCTGCTGCTTGTTGTTTCTGCTGTTCTGGCTGTATCCAGCTGTGCCAGCATCTCTCTGGAAGATCTGGAGTTTCACGCCTGGAAGCTCAAGTTTGGTGAGACAACAGACTCTTTCTCTACTCTTATATTGAAGGTTTTTGTCAGAAGCTGCTGATCATGCTTTGTGGTTTTTACAATAATGTCTCAAATGAAAGAAAACCTTTTAGCTTAAATTAAAATTTTATTCATTAATGATCGATTACACGTGATTTTCTTTTATTCTGTTTCTGATATTTCACTTTTCCGACTGGCAGGAAAATCCTACGATTCTCCATCAGAGGAGAGTCACCGGAAGCAGATCTGGCTCACCAACCGCAAACTTGTGCTAATGCACAACATCTTGGCTGATCAGGACTTCAAATCCTACCGGCTTGGTATGACCTACTTTGCTGACATGGTATGTGTAGAAACAGAAGCCAGTCAGGTTTCAAAATGACACATCAAAGTTCATTACTAGAATAGCCATGAGTAATTTTGGTTACAATTTGCATACAACGGCTTTAAAAATTACAGTTAAACCCCAATAATTTTGTTGTTCTTCATCAGGAAAATGAAGAGTACAAACAGCTGGTTTCCCGGGGCTGCCTTGGATCTTTCAATGCTTCTCTGCCTCGCCGTGGCTCTACCTTCCTTCGCTTGCCTGAAGGTATTGATCTGCCCGACACTGTTGACTGGAGGGATAAGGGATACGTCACTGGTGTCAAGGATCAGAAGCAGTGCGGCTCCTGCTGGGCCTTCAGTGCAGTGAGTATATTGGAATCAGTCTTCCTACTGTTATAAAGCGGGAAACTTTGCTCGACTGTTGCCTTTTTAAAAACTGACTCATTCTTGTTGCAGACTGGTGCACTGGAGGGTCAGCACTTCAGGAAGACAGGAACACTGGTGTCTCTGAGTGAGCAGCAGTTGGTCGACTGCTCTGGCACATATGGAAACATGGGCTGCAATGGAGGCTGGATGGACTCTGCTTTCCGGTACATCGAAGCCAATGGAGGAATTGACACTGAGGCATCCTACCCTTATGAGGCTGAGGTAAATCGACAGCAGTATGTCAAAACCATATCACACCAAATCTCTTGTTGATGTAAATAATTTCTCAATTAGGACCGGATCTGTCGCTATAACCCTGGAAGTGTTGGTGCCACATGCAGCGGCTATGTTGATGTGAGTAAATTTAGTGAAGAAGCCCTGAAGGAGGCTGTGGCCACCATCGGACCGGTTTCTGTAGCAATTGATGCTTCTCAGATGTCATTCCAGTTCTATACATCAGGTGCAGACATTGAAACACTGTTTTGGAAGATTTCTTCAAATAGTACAAGAACTGTGAAGTGTTTTATTTGTTCTTTACACCTGTCAGTCTAATTCACCTGTATTTAAAGGAGTGTATGATGAACCTGGGTGCAGCAGCCTAGAATTGGACCATGGTGTGCTGGTTGTGGGTTATGGTACTGAGAATGGACATGATTACTGGCTGGTCAAGAACAGGTAAATACCCACAGGTGACGGTTATATTTGAATTCATGCACTTCATTCCTGCTAACATTCACTGAGTGCTGATGCACAGCTGCATATAAAGGCATCTTATTTGTGGTTTCACAGCGTAATACAGATCATTATGTCGCTGCATGCTGTTCAACTATTAGTGTGAACATAACTGAGTTTTACCTGCTAAATGTTGTTATTTTCTGTCTTTCTGTAGCTGGGGTCTTGGATGGGGAGAGATGGGATACATTAAGATGAGCAGGAACAAACTCAACCAGTGTGGGATTGCTAGTGCAGCAAGCTACCCTCTGGTCTGAAGTCGTGGAAACAAACTCACCTACATTTGTTTTTCCATTTGAACAAAATGTACTCATGTTAATCTTAAACATTTGTTTAGATAAACCAAAATATATGTGAACATTTAAGATTTATTCAATCCAGGTTAGTGTTAGTCTAGGATTTTCTTCAATGTGGTCGAAATGTATAATTTTACGTACAAAAAGTAAATAAACTGAGATGCAAACATTTACTTTTGTCTGTTTCACTTTGTTGCTAGTGTGTAGCTTAATAAGTGGATCAGTCCACTGTGAGGACAGATTTTATGTTTCCAAGAGAACAAAGATGACTGACTGAGTAACTCCCAGTTTCTCCTCTAGATGGATGATATTTTTGTTTAATTGAGACACACATTGACAATAGTTATTGCATAATTGACATTAAATGATACAATAGTATGCAAAACATTAAGTGATGCACATTTGGCTGTTCCTTTTCAGAACTAAAGTTAGCACATGTTAAAGGTCGGTCATGACAGGCCATTAAGAGATTTAAAAACAAATAAAAGAACTTAAAAAACGATCCTAAAACATACAGGTTGCCAGTGGAGTGAAATTAAAATGGTGGTGATGTGCTCAGACTTTTCTGCTCCAGTTAAAAAACGCTCTGCAGCATTTTGCACAACCTGCAGACTCCTAATGGATGCATCACATAATTGCCATTAAATGATACAAAACATTAAAATGATTAAATAATGCAAAACATTCATAATGCACATTTGGCTCTTCCTTTTTGGAATAAAAGTTAGCACATGTCAAAGGTCAGTCATGACAGGATTTCTATTTTTCTTTGTCATTTGGAGAGATGATTATGACAGTGTTCACTATTGGGTCACATTATATATATCCAATAATTTACTTTAATTAAAATAAACATTATATATACTTATTAATACGTTTTTGTCACTTTGATACATGTGCTAATACTATGGCTTATAGGCAGGCTAAGGAATTATAGATTATTTCTGTTAGCACATCATAGCATAGTTTGACAAGCCTTGTTAAGCAACACTGTTTATCCACATGCCATCTAACAAACTTTCTCTGGTTCCTCCAAAACACCTCAGAGCTCTACAAAAATGACTTGATAGCAAAGAAGACCTTCCACCTGACCTCACTTGTTCACAACATGGCATCATTTGTATGAAACATTGTGTACAAATTTGAAAATAAATGTATATTTTAATTGTTGTCTCAGATACTTGACAACACTTATTAACGAAAGAGTTTTGAGAATGCAGTTTGCACTAGGTTAGGTCCATAATTTGCTGCAAAACACAGTTTTTGTCATTTTTCTTCTCTACACCCCACAGTGGATTTAAAGAGAAAAGGTCAGTATGTGATTGTATTTAATGAAACGTGGTTGAAAAGCTTTGTTAAATTCCCCAAACTTGTTCATGAAGCTCAGCCACGTGACAAGTTCACCATCTTTATGCCCACAATATCCAAAAGTCCTTATTAACTCATATGCAGTTAGTTCTGGTCAGTTGATGTGTTAGAGGCCAATTTAAACACTGTGCAGTTTCCAGTTATTTGCTACATATGCACAGGTGTAGTGTGGGGCAGGACAGGATGGTTTCAACATGAAAACTGAACGTGTATGAGTGGGAACTGAGGAAGGAAACATATGGATGACAGTAACAGCAAAAATACTTTTTACATTAAAACATGTTTGACAGGCTCCACTGGTTTAATAACAAGCTAAAGTTTCAGTTTATGGACTTTACACAGTTCATCTGCTTCTTTTCTTCCTCTGCTCATGCTTCATATTTAAAATCACTCAGTTATGTGGACATAATTAACCTTTAATTTGATTCTTTTTACAAATATGTCTGACCTTTGCTCATCATCACTACAGGTACACATAAAATTGTATCTTATAGATTGTTTTCTTTTTTTAAAAGAAATGAAGAATGAATAATAGAGCGTGAGACATTAAGACACAAATTTAGACAAAAAAAACTTCTCTTTAACCTTTGTCGCACATTCTTGATGAGATTTTCCAAGATAAGGTGATGAGTTAGTTTTAAGAACAAGCAGGGCCTGTGGATTCCTGGTGGTAGTGATTGATGACTGACAGCTTCTTTCTGTTGTGCTCTGTTTACACTGAGGACGTCTGAGCAGAAATGAAGATTGAAGAGCCTAAAACCAACTGACACACATAGGTGGTTCAACACTCACGCAGACACTTTGTGTGGCAATCATAGAGTGCTCACTACAATCTCAATAATTCATTGTTATTTGGCATTTGCACAAAAGAAAACGTTACAGTTCTTGGCTTAAAATTTTGAAAGCAAGTTTTTGAAATCACAATCATCAATGTCAAGAAGCATCACTGCATGTGACTACAGGCTTACGTCACAGCAACATTGAATGTGAAAAATGATTCTGATTATATTGTACCTAGTTAATTGTGTTATTTTATTTCTAATCTACAGTATTTCTTCACCTACAAGGGTTACTGTTCTCCTGAAGGGAGGGAGTGTATTCGTTTCTGTTTGTTTGTTAGCAAGCGACCCTTTACGGTGTTCAAGCTATCATTTTAGAATATTGTGTGATGGTAGATACAATTAACAGCTCGAGCTGATTTAATTGAGGTAAAAACTGGATCATGGTTAGATCGGATGTGAAAATCAGGAAATATTTTATGTTACCCACAATTTTTGTGGATTTCTGGTAGACTTCACAACAGAATGCTGACGTCAGCATGCTGCAACAAAAACATCGACATTTTATTATATTGTTATCATTTTAGTGTTTTGGTTTTTAAAAAAAATAGGATTTCAAAAAACAAGACAATAGGATTTTTACCAGTGTTGCTTAACACAGCAAAGTGCTGCACATCAACAGAAAGAAAGAAACATTTAAGCTCATGTCAGCATGCATCAGAGAGATGACACAATGTGCCTTCAGTGTCACTGCCAAACATACCTGACTGCTTAGAATTCACTGAATGTATATTCCCGTCACCTGTAGCAGGAAGAATGTTGACAACAAAAACTGTCTTTACGGGATCACATGTTTGACAGGCAACACCGGTTGAAGTTAGAGGTTCACTTTTGTTTTTTTACCTCTCTTATTTGAGGTGCATAATCATTCACTTTCACTGATAAATACATAATCTGAACAATGATTAATTAAGGTGACACAGTTAAGACTTGCTTATGTTGTTGTGCAGATCATCTTCATTGTGAATAAAACTTAATTTCACTTTGCAGATCAGTCTGACCTTTGCTCCTCATCACTACAGGCACATATAAAATAATGTTACACAGTTTGTTTGTTTTTTTCCTTTTTTGTTTTTAACCTTTACTTGCAAAACCAGAACAAAAGTAGAACAAAACCCAATAAGATCAGATGTGTTTTGTTTAGATGGATGGATTTTTCACTTTTTCAACATTTGGAGATGGTGGCACTGGTGCAGCGACAGTATGTCGATGCAGAGGTTTGGAGTGGGAGACAAAGTTGGAGAGGCAAGGGTGAGATAGCTTGGACATGAGCAGAAGAGGGATAATTAATACACTGGACAAAGGGTTTTGAAAATGGAGCTGCCAGGCAGGAGGAAAAGAAGAACATCACAGAGAAAATTAATGGATGTAGTGAAGGAGTTCATGCAGAGGACTGGGTTGACAGAGATGCTTGGGATAGGGTGAGATTGAGGGAGATAACCTGCTGTGGTCACCAGCAGAAATAATAACAAGAAGAAGAAGAAGACAAATTCTTCATCATTCCCTTAGTTGCACATCCTGGATCCCAGATTGAATCAAGTTAAGCACATTCACACAACAATTCCTCGTATATAGTACATGCCTCACACAGGCTGTCTGTGTAGGCTCCCAGGCATCACGGTCATGGTAATCTAAAGAGTGACTACACTTCTTTAAGTTTCTGGAAGACGTTCACTTATAAAAGAAGCCTTTTCAGCTATAAAACCAAATGGTAGAGAGTCCCAGATTCTTAACCCTAGTGGGAGTTGTCCCTTAAGAGGGTCCTTGACCAACTATTGATCATATGACTGATCACATAAGCCAAGGTATGAAAAAGAGTATGGGTCATTATCAGCAGAGGTCTTGGGTAAAACCATTGTGAGACCCTGCCTCACCCTGAGATCAACTTCTGAAACCATCTAGAAAGAAACAGAGTAACAAATGGAACAACATGAGATCAGGCGATGGGAAGTGAAACGTCTTTAAGAAACTTACAGAACTCCACTCAATTAGAAAAACTCTTACAGTCCTTTCTAAACATCCATAAATGGTCTGTTCTGTTACATATTCTAAAACATGAGCTCTATCAAATGTCCCCTTTTCTTGAATAAGAAAATGTTTTTGAAGTTTTGTCTTGTGTCAAAATATGGAAAATCTTTACTTGGTGTATATGCACACAGGTCAGCACAAAGTATGCTAAAGAAAATCATGTTCACTGAAATAAAAACATGGGAAAATTCACGTCCAGAAACACAAATCAATAAAACTCTGATTTTATGGTCCACAAGTCTGTCTCAGCATCTTGCATTTGGGTCTTAACTTCTTTACATCTCGACACATAGAATTTCTCCTGGGGGCCTCAATCCCTGCACCAACAGACCCTATTTCAGATGATCAAATAGGGATTTGATGGCACAACTGCATGATAATGACACAATCAGTTAAATCAAATGTATTAGCAGGGAAAAAACTAAAACAAGCAGTCCCCCAGGGTTGAACCACTATTTTGCATTATTGGATTTGAAAAAAAAAAAGAGAGAGAAACTGCGTACTGCTTTGTCCTGAGGCAACGAATTTTAATTAAATGAAAAATCTGTCAAAATCTGTTGTTAAACAATCGGACATAACTTTTAGATATTCACCTACATGGACATTTTATTAATAAAGTTATTTCATTTTAAACTAAACATGATACTTATCTCACCAGATGCTGTTGCTGCTACATGTGACTTTGGTTTCTGCAACGCTCTTCTCCTCATCAATATATATGATGGTGACATGTTTTGGGTCAATATTTTTATTAAAAAACAAAATAAAATGTAAAAGGACAATGTAATTATCAAAAATGTGGTTTCTTGCCTGAGGGCAACAACATGCTATGAAGGGGTAAATCAACACCGTGGTGTCTGCCAACAGGAAGAAACAGTGCTTGTCAGCATATGTCAGCGAAGACACAATGCACGCTGTGTGCACAAGTTCTATACATCAAAAGAGTCACAAGCAGTTGTTGCTTAGACTATCGCTCAACTTTGTGAAGTGTAGAGAGATGAAACATGTTTAACAGGCAGCACTGGTTTAATCACAAGAAAAAGTTTCAGTTTGTGCTATGAGCTAGTCTGTGCAAAGTTCAAAAGCTTCCTGGGTTTTTTGCTCATTTTATTTGTATAAACACACAGTCTCTGTGTGTGATGTAAGATAAGATAAGATAAGATAAGATAAGATAAGATAACCTTTATTAGTCCCACACGTGGGAAAATTTGTTTTGTCACCGCAGGAAGTGGACAGTGCAAAAGTTATGTAGCAAAAATTAGAATATAATAAGAAGGAATACAGTACACAACTGTAGAGAACAGAATAAAATAAAAATACTTTATACAGTAGAATAAAATAGAATAAAATATACAATAGGATAAAAATAGAATACAAATTCTACATACAACTGAGTAAAAATACAACGATGCCAGAAAAGAGTATTGCACTTATTGCAAGTGTTATTGCACATGTGTGGATGTGTGTGTTTGATCAGTTGGAGTCTTTGTTGTGGAGTCTGACAGCAGTGGGGAGGAAAGACCTGCGAAATCTCTCCGTCCCACACCGTGGGTGCCGCAGTCTCCCACTGAAGGAGCTGCTCAGTGCTGTCACAGTCTGCTGCATGGGGTGGGAGATGTTGTCCAACAGTGATGACAGCTTAGCCGCCATTCTCCTGTCACTCACCACCTCCACTGGGTCCAGAGGGCATCCTAGAACAGAGCTGGCCCTTCGGATCAGCCTGTTCAGTCTCTTCCTGTCCCCGGCAGAGATGCTGCCGCCCCAGCAGACCACACCATAAAAGATAGCTGAGGCCACCACAGAGTCATAGAAGGTCTTCAGGAGTGGGCCCTCCACTCCAAACGACCTGAGTCTCCGCAGCAGGTACAGCCTGCTCTGCCCTTTCCTGTAGAGGGCGTCTGAGTTATGAGTCCAGTCCAGTCTGTTGTTCAGATGAACACCAAGGTACCTGTAGCTGTCCACAGCCTCAATGTCCATACCTTGGATGTTCAGTGGTTGCAGTGGAGAATGCTTGTGCCTGCGGAAGTCTACCACCAGCTCCTTGGTTTTACTGGCGTTGATCTGGAGGTAGTTCAGCTGGCACCAGTCCACAAAGTCTTGGGTCAGTCCTCTGTACTCCTTGTCGTCCCCATCAGTGATGAGGCCGACTATTGCAGAGTCATCAGAGAACTTCTGCAGGAAGTACTGGGTGGAGTTGTGGGAAAAGTCTGCAGTGTAGATGGTGAAGAGGAACGGAGCCAGAACCGTTCCCTTTGGGGCCTCCGTACTGCAGAGGACCCTGTCCGACACACAGCCCTGAGTTCTCACATACTGTGGTCGGGTCGGTGAGGTAGTCCAAAATCCAGGTAGTGAGGTGATGGTCCACTCCAGAGTTCTCCAGCTTGTCCTTCAGAACCGAGGGAAGAATGGTGTTGAAGGCACTGGAGAAATCAAAAAACATGATTCTCACAGTGCTCCCAGCGGTCTCCAGGTGAGAGAGATATGTGGAGCATATTATTTTCCTTTCTTGATGTATAAAAACTTTTACTGCGTTCTGAACTTTGCTTCTCATCGAGGCCCTAAAACTACAGGCTTAGGATAATATCAGTACATAAAAGCTTACATGTGTGTTTTTAAAGTTACCTGCATAAATTCCATGAAGCTAGTCCTAAAAACATGTAGACCTTCTTTTCATCCTTAGATTTAAGGCCACAGAGCACTCAAGAAATGTTGATGCTATTTTTCACAGTGATCATTGGGAAGTGGATTTGTTGTGTTATTTCCTTATCTCAAACATAACAGTAACTCCAGGAAAAGGTTAGCTCTGCAGCATAGGCTACGGCCGTGCAACCCAGTGAGGGGTGAACCTTCTTCATAACGATGCAAAATTAAACCTGAAGTTAACTCTCTAAGCCCCAAATCCTGCTTTGGTGCAGGTCTCAGAAAATAAGTCAAGTTGCATAGACTTTAAATGGCAGCATGGACGTGCATTTACAGGGAACTGCTTGGTTCTCGCCTGTATACATGCTTGTTATTACTGCCATCTTGTGGCTGCAGTTGGCTATTGATGCTGACTGTTATATGCTCAAGGGTTTTAATTCAGCTGCGTTTTTCCCATTTATAGATTTTAGCATACTTTTTAAATCAAAATGAATCCCCGTTTTTCTGAGCTTGATAAAAGTGATAAGTGGATCTCACTAGAGAGCCAAACTACAAACACACAACTTTAAACTGACAGTTTTTGAAAAAACAACATCTGGAGACTGATCGGGGAACATTTTTCTGTAGAAAAAATGTTTTTACCTTTGATACTTTATGTACTATTTACCAATAACACACAGTTGTGTATACAATATTACTGTATGGTATAACCTTTAAAAAGGATAAATCGGCAAGGTTAGAAGACATTTTGTCCACACTCACGTGTGGGGTATTTTCTGTAAGGTGCATGCACTTGGAAGGGAAAGGCATCTTCACCCCTGTGGAGGCATTTTCGACAACCGTCTGGAAATAACAAGACAAAATTTATATCAACAAGTCAAGAGTAAAGCACTGATCCAACAGCTATGATTCAGACCACTCACTCTGTTTTGGCTAGTTACATCTACAAGGGTCACCGGCCTGCCAGCATGGGGTCCAGAAGAGTTGTAAGCAGCATGGCTTATCTCAACAAAGCACTTGAACACTTGGAGGAAAAAAAACAAAGAACAGCACATCAGAAGTGATACAAGCCTGAAAAAGTCTGAGCTTTTATATCTGGGATAACCAAGAAGGAGCCTTGACTACCCGGTTTGTAGCATTGCAATGTATAGCACCAGTTCATTAATGTCAACTAGCCTGTGTTTCTGTGATCAGTGTTATGCACTGAACACAACAGGGGGTGCATTTAATAGTGCCCTTAAAAGTAACACAACACTGAAAGCGTGTGACTGTTATATAAATAAAGCTTATGATCAGTGTGTGCTTTCACTCTCAGGCCCTCGCTGCCTGATAGACCGTGTTGTGGTGTGGGTGACAGACATCATCTATAAAATGTTACATTTAAAATGTGACTTTGTGACGCATGACTTTACAAACACTTCACAGATTGTGAATGAGGGCTTTAACAATACATGTGGCCCAGTATAGAACAATAACACATTTTCAAGGAAAGAATTATTTCAACATGCTAACACTCTCATGGCAAACTTCCGCCTGGCGCACATACAGCTTCCAGTTCTTCAGCTCACATGCACAGTCTGTCTTGCTAATTGTGCCAGCCATCTGTCACACATTCACTTGAAATCGAATTTACTAATTTTGCTTTGTCGAGTGCATGTCTTGGAGTGTCCTGATGGGAGTGGTTTGAGGAGATGGGGTATTGGGAGAGTTATTCTGGACTCTAATACGAGTGTGAAGGGTTTGTTGGTCTGCTGGCAAAGTCATGATTGACCCCAGAGGGTGATGGCCTTTGCCAGGGGTGCACTTTGTCACTCATTGATAGATTCAGCTAAGAGGTTGGTTTTAGTAGCTTCTGGATATCTTCTCTGTTTTTTGCAGATGATGTGGTTTTGTTGACTTCATCGAGCAATGACCTCTGGCTGGCACTGTAGTGGTTTTCAGCCAACTGTGAAGCAACTACAACGAAGGTAAGTATCTCCAGTTCTGAGGCCATGATTCTCAGCTGGAAAAGGGATGAGTTTTTCCCCAAATATCTCAGAATTATGCTCACAAGTGAAAGAACAGAAGAGCACAGCAGGAGATTGATGGATTTTACATCCATAACCTCAGCTGTGCCTGTGAGTTGTGGGTAGTAAGCAAAAGAATGAGATAACAGCAGGAGAAATGAGCTTTTGTCCAGACATCATAGGGTATGGGCTCTCCCTCAGCGACAGGGTGAGGAGCTTGGTCATTCTTGAGGGGCTAAGAGGAGTGCTGCTACCACTCCAGCTCAGGTGGTTTGGAGATTTGACTAGGATACTTACATGACTGTACAACTGGAAGGAGGCCCCAGACTCCATGTTGGGAAGATTATGTCTCTCAGCTTGATTGGGAATGCCTCAATATCCTCCCAAAAGAGCTGGAGGAGGTGGCTGAAGAGAAGGAGGCAATTCTGCTTAGAATTTCTTTTCTGTTCAGCTGCTCTGTTTAGAAGAAATCTTTACTCTTCCCTCTTTTTTTCACCATGCATTGTAATTACAGTAAAATACAGCTATACATACATATATATATATATACATGTAGTGTTCTTGTTACCTTTTGATATACTAATCCTGGTTGCGATGGATTTGCAATAACCACATCATATGTGTGAAATAATCCCATAATGGAATGCAGCCTTCTTTCTACAGTAATTTGTAATGCTTAAGGGTTTTGCATGTAATCCAACTAAATAGCAGTACTTAAGTCATTATTCTTACATCTCTGCTGAACCTTGGGCAGTGGAAGGTTGCTTTAGCCCTCTACAAAATATGAAGTCAGCTATAAATACATTTATAATGCTTGAAATTATTTTGTTAATTTGTCATGGGCTATTCATCTTAACTGCATTTAAATTTTCTGCATCCAGTGAAGCTAAAAATAAGAGTTCTTTCAGAGGGAAAATAGATTTTTCTTGGTTGAACACAAAATCTGATGTGGTTTGAGACATTTTAGAATTTCCTGACCAGAACATTAAAAAAAGAATCTAAAAATGACTTTGATAATAATTATTACTAGTGAGAAATTTTGTTCTCCCTTTTCCCTTGAGGTGCCTGACATCTGTTTTAATCATACACAATAGTTACCCCATTGTAATTAATGATATCATATTAAGTGCCTGTAATTTGCCCATTTTAAATGTCACATTGGGTCAGGCTGTGATAATATCTGATGGGAGAACGAGAAAAACTGAGGCAGCGATACAGTTAAAGGGAGAATTTATTAGGGATTTAATCAGCTTGTGTGACAAAATTTGACCTTGACGTCTTACTTTTTCCACCATCACCTGAAGCAGCAACAGCAGTAACGCACAAGCAAGGTAATTCAAAGAGACTTAAATTTTCTTTTGTCGGGCGAGTCTTTTAACGGCAGACAGTAGAAAAATATCTCTGCCTTTTTATTGGAACCCAGTGTGACAGTATTCATCCAATTAGGCATGAATGATTGTTATCCAGTGACATTATCGTCATCATATTTTTTGGGAGTATGAAAAAGGGCATTAAAAAGTGGAAAACGCAAACGATGAAAAAGCTCCCAGGCTGAGACAAAGGGAGACAGAAGGAGGGCACATAAGAGGTGAGGCAAATTAATTGGTTTTGCTAAATCCTCCTCAAACAGCAGAAGCCAATGTGGTTCCACAAAAGGCCATTACCGGTAATCAATTTAAATCTGTTTTACCCTTCCCAAGGAAACCAATTAGGCAATTTAATTTAGCTTTTTTGATTCACAGCATAACCACTGCACAGGACAGGACATCCAATTCACTTCCTGCAGAGGGGGACAAGTGAAAACACTGGGAGGTGTAACTGGAACAAACAAAGCTATTGATCTGAGTAGGCTAAGAGATTCAGGGAGGAGTGAGAAGGAGACACAGGAAGCATAGCAGCATGAATAAATCTGGATTTTGTTAAGAAGAAGAAAACATCCTGCTGCGTCAATTCAAAACTGCTTCATCAATTAAAGTTTATTGCAAGTTTAGCTCAATTTTCTTGTGCCTAGACTATCATTTTTCATTTAAAGCTGTATTTTTGTGTCACTAGATGGCAGCACTTGACTACTGATGATTATCTCAGCAGTTGTGGGTGTTGTGGCCGGGCTTGACTTATGCAAAGCTTTGGTTCAAAGTCAGGTGTATTCCTTTTATAATTATGGTCTCATTTCCTTGTGATGCACGTGTAGCATGAACACAACCAATGCAAACACGCATGCATACACACCTACACACTGCACCGCTGAACTCACTGTAATAACGCACACACCGCACACTGCTTAATCAACAGTGTAGCTGCACAATTTCATCACACTGGCTGTTGGGTTGGTATAGAGGGAAGTGTCAGTCAGCCGTGTCACCCATCATAGCGAACAAACAGACCCTCCACAGGGGCCGTGTTTCTGCACCGATGTGTTATCAATCTCCCATCATGCATTTCTGTGCAAATGCTAGTGCGCTACCTCTTCCATGGGTGGTACATTTATGTGTGTATGTCAACTGGTTTATTGTGGTAATGGGGAACATGTGTGATTGTGACAGACAGGAGTTCTGCATGACCGCACAAAATGCTGTATGTGTGCCTGCTGAAGCAGACACACACACCCATATATTTGTGTGGCTGTCTCTGTGGGGACATTCATTTTTATAGTGCATTCCCTGGCACTCATATCCTACCCTAATTTGTCTCTTAAACCTTTAGCCCTTTCAAAAAGCCCTTTAAAAAAGTTAAAAAGGTTGTGTGAGAACCAAGGTGTTGACAGACATGAGTTTATTAGACATAAATGCAGATCTAATATGGCCAATAACAATACCAGTACTTAAACTTATAAACACAGCTTATGTAGGAGAAAGGAGCGTGTGATGATTTATGAGATGAATTATCATCAATTTGCAAATTCTGAACATATTGTAATGACCACTAAATCACTGTGATTTTTTACTACCCACAATAATTAGTTAACACAACAAAGCACACCTTTCAGCTTTTCATCTGTTTTGAAATCGTGGTTTGTTTGTTTTTTTGGGGGATCTGGAATTTAAATGTGCCTGTCTCTACAGCACTTCAACTTCATTTGTTCAGATGTGCTTTGGGCTAAAAAATAAAAAATAAAATCGATGTCACAGTCAACACTTTTCATAGTGCTTGTTAGAAGTATATTTGTTCATTTCCCCTCTTTAACAAATTTCACTGGGCTACATGCTGAACTGGGGTAGAAACAAAGTATTGATCCTATTGCACTAGTAACAACCTGATACCAATATAGTTGGTATCGATGCTACCAATATTTGGATCCATCTATTCATTTCTGTTGGACAACCAACATACACACATACAAATTGGAAAAAGGAGAACCATGTGAAAAATGTTAAGGGTTTACACAGATAAGACCAACAGACCATTAAACTTTTCTGGATTATCCTTATTCAAATCTTTCCTTCTGTATGTTTCTTTTTCTTTATTGTTTCCTCTCTTCCTCCTCCTTTTGCCAGCTGCATTTCTTGGACGAGGCTCTTGGCCAGTGGTCTGAGAGAGGCAACTGCAGCTAACCATTTGAGGAAAAACAGCCCTGGCAAGGCCAATTACACGCAGACAAAACACTTTGCATGTTATTGTGTTAGGGATTCATGCTTGATTGACTGAATGGGTTCTAATGAGGCTGGGGAACAACGCGCAGGAATGGAAGAAACACTCTTCCATTTCCCTGATGGATTGATTCATCCGCGCCCTCATATACACAAACCAGGAACACACACACACTTGCTGGTAATACCCACAGAGCAAAGATGGACAATCTCATTGGCATGCACATGGAGGAACACATACAGTAGAGACAAAACAACAAAACAGCTAAAGTGTGCCTGTGAGTGTGTGTAGTGGGAGGTAGATTAAGAGGAGATATTATAATGGAAAGGTACCTTGCCGTATTGCCTCTGCAGATGCTTCTATGCAAAAGCTTCACTCCCACTGGCGTCCTTTTATAGTATCACTTGACTAGGCAGAGTTGGCTATAGCAACAGATGGATTGGTAAAGCCTTCAGCAGTGATAAAAAAAATGTCAGCTTGGCCTGTGTAACAGATGTTGGTTTTATTTCTGTGTTGTGTTGCGCGCTGGGCCTCAACTCCACTAAGTTTCACATCTTTGAAGTTTTTTTTTGTTCTCCGTCTCGCTGGAATGAAATTTGAAATGGATAATACTAGCCACGGGGTAGAGAAAATAACAAATGGCAGCTATGATGTTTGCAAGATCACTGTCAACAACTTACAAATTGAAAATGAAATTAGCTAGCACCCCAGGTTCAGGCTATGAATTTTAAAAGGCAGGTATGAGCCACATGTATGCAAGATGCAGGGTAAGAGACATGGAGGTACACAAGTACACAAACGACAAATGCTAAACTTGCAAATGTGCATGGCTTACATGCAAACAAGTGAGACACTGAAGTAGTTAATTTATCACAATGTAGAGTATGCTTTTCATTTGAAGTCTTGAGAGTCCTCAGAAGAATATTTTATCCTTTCTGCAATTCCTCCTCCAGCTGCCGATTTCTTTCTCCTCAGCTTCCACTCATTCATCATTTCTTACTGCCCCTCCTTTTCCTCTCAGCTCTCTCCTCTACCTCGTCCATCTCCCCTGCCATACTGAGGTCAGGGTGAAGGGTCAATTGCCTGGGTGCGCCACAGAGCCTGTTCTTGAAGGAGCAGTCATGTTTCCGAGCTGCGTCTTATCTTTGTCTTTTATTTCACCTGACAACACTTTCCCACCGGAGACCGCCTCATTTTTGCTTGCAGTAACCAACTCTTTGCACAGCTATGTGCATACAAACGTTTTCTGTGTGCTTTATGCGGTCTGACTGTATATTAGTGAGTCGGTATGTGTGGGTTGATGCTTCTCTCTGTGCTCCAATCCTCTCCCTGCCCCTTTTGCCCACCCTTGTTTATTTACCCTGCTAAGTTTCCTCCTCTCCAGCTGTCTTCCATTCGTGACCTTTTTCTCTCACTGCCTTCCCTCCTCCATCGATAGCCCGAGCTAATAAGGCAATTAAAGCCTAATTAAAGGAGTCTTCAGAGAGAAGCAAGGTCTCAGGCAACTTCATAAGTGTAAGGGAGCAGTGTGCTTATTCAGGCCTCTCGTGAGCTCCCTGTCACTCCCTCCTGTCCACCACAACAAAGCAAAGAAAATGAAAGGCCAGAGAAACTGTATACACAATCCCATTCATTTTTTTTTTATTAGTCTTCAGTTTTGATATTTTTAGGTGTATCCAGAAATGGTTAATGCCAGGTAACTAGCTAATTTGTTCAGCTGTAGTGTATTTATCCAGCGTCATTGTTGTCAAATTTGCCAGCGCAGATCAAAGAGTCCTGTGCAGTGTGTCAGCCAGGTTGCCTCTACTTGGCACTCTGAATCTAAAGTCAGGGATTAAGAGGGGAACCAGGAAAGAGGTGGTTCAAGGTTCATTTTAGCTTGTGAGTTTCTTGTCACAACAATCTGCAATGCTGTGTATGTTATTGGGTTTTTTTCCACATTAATACCAACGCTTCCCTCACATGCCGATGCATACGATCATTGGGTGCACTTGTAGTCTGAAACAAAATCTTTACCCCTGATTTAGAAGGCACTTACAATGCATTAGCCTTGTGGTAATTACTAGAAACTCAATTAGAAGAAACCGCTGAAGACCAAGACCAAACTTGAGGGCTTAAGCTGCAACCCTGGTAAATGGATTTAGAGTTAATTTAGTGAGTCAGAGGGTGAAACAGCCATCAGTGATGTTTTAAGCTGCAGCAAGCATCCTGAGCACTCAAAGCTCTCTACCTTGGGCTGCGCTCTTCTGTAGTTTGCTCTCAGTTAGCAATCAGCTTTACTTTAGCTCAAATCTTGCAATTAAAATGCTGTGGGAATTTATTTTTCCTGTCTGTGCACATAAGCCTTGCATGCTCGTGCTTGTGGCGCCCTGCATTCAACTTGTTTTTTTGCTCCCCTCACCCCATACATTATTTCTCTGTAATGTTTACATGTGTACATGTTACCGGGCTATGTCCCAGATTCTGTTCAGAGTGAGGTGGTATATTTTATTTATGTCTCTGTCAATGTTCTCTAACATGCCTCGGGGCTTTTTTCTGACCTTAAGTACTGCCTGTCTGTCTTCAGTAAAGGTCTGTATTTACACGGTCCTTATATAATTCTCTGTATTATAAAGAAAAACATGTAAACATTAACATTTTTTATTAAAAAATAAAACATTTTTTATGAGGAACACTTTAATTTTCTTGCAACAACTGAATGATTGGAATATTTGTGGAATAAAAATTAGCCTTGCAGTGCTCCCTTGTGGACAGTTATTTTAATGGCAAATTGTTTCTAAAATAATTCAAGCAAATCTTTTCTGTATTGCTAATATCAACATAATATGCAACCGGATGATTCTATCAGCCATTATGATGTATTAGTCAGGCTCTAGCGGTTAATACCTACCTCAGACACCTGGGCCTGGTGGGGCTGTAATATACACCAAGCTGGTAAGTTGTATCACATATTGGACTCTGCCATCTAAATCTATGGAGAGAGCAGATGGACTGCACCTCGGAAAAACTGTGGGTGGAAAAGCCTGCCTGTCTCTGTGTGCGTGTGAATGCTCCTATTGGTGCCAGCATGTGTGTTGGCGTGTGTGTGTTCAAGTAGGTGCTGCAGTAAGATCTTGGCTTTGGCCTTGGAGTAAAGTTTGTGTGTGTGTGTGTGTGGGCTTGTGAGTGGGCGTATATCGTGCGACCACTGCTGTGCCTCCTTCTTCTGGGGACCAGATGGTGACGAAGCCGGTTGCTCCACTTGACTGTTTCTAACATCATCGCTCACAAACAAAAGGGGGAAACGGAGGCAGAATTAGACAGAACCTTTGAAAGGAATGTCTGCTATGATTGCTTTTTAAATTAAGCTGACCAATCAATTTTGTCTAAAAATTTCATTTAATAGCGTTTTTTTTTTAAAGGTGAAAACTAGATGATGACTATTTAAAAACTAATGATGAAACGAATGAAATATTGGAGGAGTTTGGAAGCGATCCAATCAGAAATAAGCTACATTTGATCTGCCCCCGGGTGAGAGTTCAGCTAGCTCCCATGAAAGTGTGACAAAATGTTAGGATTAGAAGAGTAGACGAGGAAATAAGATGCTTTGTAAACCAAGGTGAACAACTCTCACTGTTAAAAACACAACAAACGTTTACACTTTATACCTTTAATCAGTGCAATCAACTTCAGATTTACTCTACGATAATCTTATGATATTGAGTCAACTGAATATGGACTAAAACGAAAAAATTAAGACTAATACCAAATTATATTTTAGTCAAAAGACTATTAGTAAAACAAAATTTAAATTTTCTGTCTGGAGTCCACTTTCCTAAACTTTGATCGGTCATCTCAGCTGTGAAATAAGCTACATGCCTGCGTTTGTGCAAGACTAGCAGTTCCACATTGTAAAAAATATTTACAACCTGAAGTTAAGTTATAAGTTATAGTGAATACAAATACAAACGATATTCAGTCCAGACAAGTAAACACAAACATACAAATTATATGCAAAAACAGATCATTATGAGAGTGACATTAAAAGTAGTCACACTGAGTAAAAGAGCTATTCTTTTGCTACTTTTAATGAACTTGAACTCCCCCACCAGTTCTTACAATTTCAGCTCCTTCTGTAAATTATTCCAGGAAATGGGGGCAGTTTATTTAAAAGCCTTTTTTTCCTAATTAGAGACAAACATTTGTATAATATTGTGAGAGCGTAGGCTGTACTGGTTGTAGTTTTTACACATATACGCACACAGTTAAGGAGGAACGAGCAGAAACAGAGATTTATACATAAAAAATGTAGAAATCGTGGCTCAAAGAGTTGGCAGTTCGTCTTGTAACCGGAAGGTTGCCGGTTCGAGCCCTGGCTCGGACAGTCTCGGTCGCTGTGTCCTTGGGCAAGACACTTCACCTACCGCCTACTGGTGATGGCCAGAGGGGCCGATGGCGCGATATGGCAGCCTCGCTTCTGTCAGTCTGTCCCAGGGCAGCTGTGGCTACAACTGTAGCTTGCCTCCACCAGTGTGTGAATGTGAGAGTGACTGAATAGTGGAATTGTAAAGCGCTTTGAGGGCCCCGAAAAGCACTATATAAATGCAATCCATTATTATTATTATTATTAAAAAAAACAATCAATGGAAAAGTCTGCTGGTGTACAGAGATGGCCACTTAGTAGCAGCGAACGGAGGACAGTAATGTACATGATTTCCACAGCTAGTAACAAATGTAAAGCACAAACACAGACAGTGTCCTATTCATAAAGAGAAGCAGTAAAGGCTAAAAAAAAAGGTTGCAGAAAATTTCAATTTCAACTGATCTTAGGAAGCAAAGACAACAACAACTATAAATCAACAATTTTTCAAAAGTTACCAGTAAAATAGACCCGAACATGATAGGCTTGATTATCTATAATGAGCATTTTTTTTTTTTTGTTTAATGTATCACAGTGAGGTGCTCTTTCAATGTAAGATGTAAAAATTTTGAAGATATAATTTGCAATGCTGTTGAATTATATCAGCCTAAATTCATTCATTAAACCTTCACACTTGAGAGATCACTAAAAAGTAACACTGAGTCAGTTTAATAGTATAGGAAAGGGCTCAGAGGTCTCCTAACATTTGGTCTACCCTAATTGATAAAAATGAGTGGAACCCCAGTAAGTGTGAAAAAGGAAATTAGCTTAGACTTTATTTCTTGACAATATTTCTAGACATAAAGAAGAGGAGGTGAAACACATGCGGCTGTTTGTATTCATTTAAGGGCTGAAAATCTAATAACTCTTGCTGACCCGATCCATCACATATACTAGCAGAAACAAGCTCCAACCAATTATGTTATATTAGGAATTATAACTCAATATTAAGCATTAACGATTAATTATAGATTACAGCAAATGCTTCTCTTTATTCTCGATGCAGTTATAGCTGTTTCATCTCACAAGATTTCCCTTTTATTTATTTTTGGGGGTAAAAACCTTTCAAGGAAGTTACGATGCTAGGATGATTTCAGTGGACAAGTGTGTGGTCTGTGACGTGATAAGGACTGGTGTGCACATTGTGCATGGACAGCTAATCACCAACCACGCTCAGCTGACAGGCTGATGCCGCCTTACGACGCTCTGCCTCCACTTTTTCTCTCAAGAGACTGTCTAATTACGCGTGATAGTGCGAAGGAAATATGCTGAATGACAACACATTATGGACCATGAATTACAGAATGTGTAAGCCCACTCAGGCTTATTTTACATCTGACACCATGGTGATTACATGTGATTAATTTGTTAAATGGAATAAAACAGCCACTTCTTCTTTGGCGGCAGAAAATGAAGCACATCAGGAGACTGCAGCATTTATGCTGCACCTCTGTGTTTTTATTTGTTCTTTTAAAGGTGTAAAATACACATACTGAGGCTTCTTGTTAATATTTAAGTCTGCAAATGTAGCTCTTGGTGTAGTAACAGAAGGCATTAGAAATACTAAAGTAGTTTCAGTCTCCTATAGTATTCCCAGAATCCCTTAGGTCCAAAATTAAAACCGGCCCTCAGTGGATTGAGGCTTGGCTCATATACATATAAAGGTCATGCGTGACTATTAATGAATATCTTTGTTCCTGTCTTTGTCTCTGGAGCTTGCTAATTGAACCAGCCTCTCTTTCCCTACATCCCTTGGATGTACTACATGACGACACAGGAAGAGGCATTTGACAAAAATGTGTCTTTTTTTCATCCAGTGCTGCTAACTGTGATGGTGTAGCTAAATGAGGCCTGTGATGAACGCCATGCCAGACAGAGGCGTCCAAGCCCACTACTTCCCCTTCTCTCACTGCCTGGTGCGCAGTGCAACGGCCAATCAACTGCTCACACAAAGGAGGAATTAGCATATTCCCTGGCACAAAATCGCTCCCTTAATTGCAGCTGCATTGAGTCCATGTTCTCCACACATCCTCTTCTTTCTCTCTCTCTCTCTCTCTCTGGTTTTATATATTTTTTCCACTGGCCTCGTCACCAGCTTCTCAAAAAGTGTTTTGCCTTTTATTTGTGCGTAATTCTTTCACGTTTCACTTCGTTCCTCCTCCAATCATTCAGTCTTCATCAGACGGCTATTGTGTGAGCTCGGGGGGAGAACACAGAAGGAGAAGGATGGGGGCTGGGAATGTGTTTGGCATGCTGTACTATAGCAACAAGGTTGTCAGTCTCAAATGATGCTCTCATAATCAGCACATTGGAGCTGGGCTGCTGCATAGAATGACAATATCACCCTGATGCTATGTACATTGCTGTGGTCTCCCTTTTGGCTTGTCAATCTTTCTTTATCTCTCTCTGTTTGCGCTGCTCCTCACTGCTTTCCTTTCTGCACCAGCATTTTTGTCTGCTTCTTTTACACTCTCATCCTTGCACTGTTTTCTGAGATTTTTTTTTCGTGCAGCTTTCTTTTGTTTCTTGCTTTGTCTCCAGTGTAACATTTATTGTTGCTGTTTGCATTCCACCCTTGCTTGCCATCTCCTCTGTTTATCCATTTCCTCATCTACCTTTTGTTTAGATTTTCTTTTTGCAGATGTTTAATTTCAAAAACATCAAAAGGTTTCTTAATGCTAGTTATTTTTCTAAGGCGGGTCCTGCTAAAGCAGCATTTGACCACAAGTCATTATTGAGTAAGGTGAAGTTGTAAAACTTTAAAACATCTCCAACTGGACAGATTAAAGTTGCATTAGGTTGGTTAAGTTAGTATACACTATGGTAATTATTCTTAGGTGTGATGACTATGCAGTTTAGTACCCCAAGGAAGTTTTCTACAGTCACTTTTCAACTTCCATCCATCAATTTTCTTCTGCTTATCTAATTTAGGGTTGCAGGGGAGCTGGAGCCCATCCCTGCTGAAATATGGCAGGAGGCAAGGAAATCCTGTAGAGGTCAGCAGTCTGATTTAGTGTTGGGACTAACGCGTTATTAAGTAACGCGTTACAGTAACTACGTTATTATTGTGGTAACGAGCACGGTAACTAGTTATTATGCCAAAACCAGGAACGCGTTACTCGTTACTGGGATTTAAATAGGCTCGTTATTCGTTACTTCGTGTAGTGGCTATCGCGGAGCTTCCACAGATTCAATAACATTAGCAAGTGGTGGAGGCCAGCAGGTGGATGAAGGAAAAGGGAGGCAAGAGGTGCTGGTCACCGCTGGTCAGGTGAACTGAACTTCAGGTAAGAAGTTATGACCTGCAGTCCATCTGGGTCAGATATAAACCAAGTTTAGGTGGAGTTTATTTTCGTTATGCTGACTTTTTCGTACTGCGTGCTAGCTAGCATGACGGAGTTTCTATACAGCTGGGTGGTGCTATGTTACTGATGTTGAACTTTATTTTGTTCATACGGTTAATTATTAGAGTTGCCAACCGTCCCTTAAAAAACGGAATCATCTCTATTCAGAGAAAATATCACGTGTTTCTTATTGAGGTGAAAAGAAACACAGTTTGTCCCGGACTTCAGCTACAATGAAAAAGACACAAAGCTGGATTTATTCTGTGTTTACGCTGCACAGCTGCCTCTTCTCCTCTCATTCTCTCCCTCCCTCTCCTGTTTCTACTTCAATCTGAAACTGATCAGCTGATCGGCTTTTCTCTCTTGTTTATTTATCGCCCACTTTGCGCCAGAAAGAGGAAACCAGTGGATGTCGCGCTAAACAACAGCAGCACGTTTAAGCTTGATCAGCTGTTGTTAGAATTTATTTAATATTACTTTCTACTATCAGCTGATGTTTGCTGGAGCCACAGCTGTAAAGCTGCTGGTCATGATGTCGGTTTGGTTATGTAGTGAGAGGGAAACATGAAGATGAAACCAGGAGATGTCCTTACTGAATGATCAGAGCTGTGATGGAGAAACAGGTTTACCTTTTAGGTGACATGAATGAGTTGAAGGGAAGTTATGAACTGTTTCTGAGAGACAAATAACCCCAGGATCCTTTTTTTACTTAGCTGACAGCTGGTAACTGTGCAGGGGCGGGTCTAGCAAAGTGTTGCCAGGGGGGCAGGTAGGGCATTAACAGGGAGAGGGGAAATACTTTTCTTTCTTATTTTCATTTAAAATGTGTAGCTTTTAAAAAAATAATTATCTGAATCTTGCAACAAACAATTGATAGATTGATACATATATACCATCAGAACAGTGTACATCACTGTCACAACAGGCTTTATGATTTTTCCTATAATTTTTCCTATATCTAGTCAAATTCCCCGGGACGATTTTTTTTGTCCCAGTCCAGCCCTGTAAGCAGCTCATCTGCAGTCGTCTGTTACTTACATCTTCCTATTCAGAAGGCAGAATTTCCGAGTTCTCAGTACAATCAAAAGCACCACGACTGCAGTTTTTGTGTTGGATGTAAAAAGCAGGCTAGAATCATGGTGGCGGTCAACGACGGTCCAGGTGTGGGATTTCTCTCGTGGAAATGTGCACATTATTTTTTTCCCTTCAATTGGTAGGTGGCACAGTGCACTTGTGGCAAGTAAGCAAGCTAGAAGACTGGCAATCTGGCTGGGTATCCAGTTACGGAAGCAACACATTAACAAGAGAATTCTGAGTAAAACCAAAGTTACTTTCCCTAGTAACTGAGTTACTTTTGATGGAAGTAACTAGTAATGCAACTAAGTTACTAATTTAAAGTAACTTACCCAACACTGGTTTTGAGTCTGTGTCAAGTTATTATGTCTGAGGCTTGGTCTCACTGGTAGTTGTTTTCATCTGGTGACCTCTTGTGCTTTATATTTAGTGGTGGTGTGCGATACTTTAAATTTTGGTATTAATCCAATGCCAAAATAAAATAAATGGCTAGTATTGCCAATACCAATATTGATACATTTAACTTTTAATAAGTAGCTTATGTATCAAAGAGCAGTGTGTAATTATTTACATTTGCATTGAATTCTAAATTTTAACAACCACTAAGTCACTGTGATTTTTAATTTCCACAATAATTAGTTAGCACAACAAAACACACCATTCAGCTTTTCACGTATTTGAAACTGTTTTTTGTTTGTTTGTTTTTTTTGTTTGTTTGTTTGTTTGTTTGTTTGTTTAAACATGAAATGTATATGTGCCTGTTTCTAAAGCACTCTGGGTCAACTTCTGTTGTTTAAATGTCCTATGGGATATAAATAAAATAGATATGATAGTCAACACAAAAAGGTTCAGATATTTTTCAGAGTGCATGTCTGAGGTGTATCTATTTATTTCCTAAAAACAACTAATTGAAGACATTCAGTGGGCTACATGCTGCTGAACTTAGAAG
>NW_024582447.1:1391966-1393217 GCF_018398535.1 Haplochromis burtoni
GATACTCTCGCTCTGATACCATTTCCAGCGTTGGTATTAATACTGTCAATATCTGGATGGATCTGCTCACCTTTAGTATTTTCCTCATCATCCTGTGTGGACATATTGTCTTAAGTCTCAATCTGTTCTTTTTTGTTCTCCCTCATGGTTGGTTCCCTCCTCATTGTGTGAATTGTGTGAGAATTAGTTGATCTGTTATTATTTTGTGCTTTGGTAAAAGCTAAGCAATAAAGCTGCTTCTAAGTTTACCTCTTGTTTCCCAAGTCTGGCGTTTTAGGTCCAATTCCTGCCTGCTGCACAGCCGACCTTGAGCTATTCTGGTTGGTTAAAAAAAATGGAAGTGTACTGTGAATCTACTCGCTAGTGGGACAGCTGGTCCATTGTCAGTTTTAATTACCTTTTCTCATTGCGGTGCAAAATATAACACCAGACTATCAGATACCAAACCACTGATGAGATGATAACCAGTACCTCTCACTGTTATAATCCAGTGCATCAGGGCACAGACCGCTGTGTTAACTAATAGTTCTTTTGGCTTTCTTTTGTTTTTCTTTTGACATTGGGTGACTTTTCACTCATTTTCAGTGAAATGTTTCTTTTTGGTCACTCATAAGTCACTTAACACTGACCTATGAGTAATTCAAAGGCAGCTAATTCAAGGGATGAACTAGTGTTTTGTCTACACTCAGACAACTTAGCAAAGAACCATTTTTAAATTGTATCTTTGGCACTTTGTTAGTAGCATCCTGTCATGAAAACACATCATTTGTTTCCTTTTTTTTTGGTTGAATCTATGAAAAATGCCAACGGTAACACAGTTTAAAAGGTAATTCCCAAGTAGCTCAGTAAACTGAAAATTAACCTAATGCTAACATATCTCAGCATGCCTCAGATAGTTGATTCTGTCCATCTCACAATGTTTTTGTTATTTATACTGATGCCTATTGGCTGAGTGCGCAAAATTAATAGTTGGAATCAATATTAAAAATAAATAAATGAATACAAAGATCAAAGGTAAGGTTTAACTTGACTTAAAAATAATATATTTTCAAATGTTTAATTGTATTTGTATAAATAAATAACAATTAATCACTGTAATAACAACAATTAACTTTACTGAATAAATACTAAATTACTAGGGATAGGTTTTATCTGATACCGGTGCCAAACCGGTACTTTTGAAACGGTGCTGGTGCTTAAACGGTGCTCAAACCGGTGCTTAAAGAATGGAGAACACAAAATTGGTCCAAA
>NW_024582447.1:1394354-1395932 GCF_018398535.1 Haplochromis burtoni
TGCATCCTGCACTCTGAGCCTGCAAAGCTTAAGGGATGGTTCAGAGTCACCTGAGGTTTAATCAAAAAGGAAAGTTTTGTTTGATCTTAAAAGTAGAGACAGCATGTGTCTCCAAATCTAAACTGGGAGCTAGTTCCACAGGAGCAGAACCTCGCAATTATACTATACTTTTTACTGATGACTCAGGCTTCATGCTTCCTTGAGTAAAACTGAGTCAGAAAGTATATATATATATATGTATATATATATATATATACATATATACATATATATGTATATATATATATAAAATATTCTGTAACTTCTGTCGGTGCTGTGCTTTTTTGGAAACCGAATTTCCCAGAGGAACCCACCCGAGGTTAATAAAGTTTTATCTTATCTTATCTTATCTTAACATTGCAGAGGCCTTATTGACAGTATTTGGCTCTACATATCTGTGTGAGCAGATTTTCTCTCACATGAAGAGTGTCCTCAGGTAGCCATCTGAATGCTGGACACTCTGAGACCTGTGTCTCTGAGTGGGAGACCAGAGATCACATTAACATGTGTATCCCTGTATTAACAAACATGCCATATTGGCCCAGTTTATTTTTCTTATCATTGTTTTGAGGAGACCATAAATAGCATTTACATTTTTTGTTGTACAGTTCATTTGCTGTTATGGAGTTCTTGTTACTGATAAAAAAAAGTGTATTTTTCGTTTCAAAATAGCTGATCTGCTCTATGCCAACATCTGCAAACAAATATAATTCTATAAAGTTGGTTTAAAAAGAGAAATAAGGTCGAGTAGTTACACTATATAAAAAATAAATGCACAATTTAAAAAACAAAATTTATAGGTAGGTATATCGACTTCTCATTAAATTATATGAATTATTATGGCTTTGTCTGCCACAGTGTTTTTCTTTAAACTACTTAGGAAAACTTTTACTGGCAGTTGGTGATGTCACTGAAAGGCAAGGTTCTGTTGCCATAGTCTGAGTTTATTTTGAAAGCTCACTTACGGAACTCGCTTAAACAGCTTAGAAAAGACAAGCGCACACATTTGAAGAAGTATTTCCTCATTACGGTGACATTTTCCCTTTTAAAAGGTCTCAAAAATTAACATGAAAAAGGAAACGAGAAAAAATACAAATTCAGGAGATAAGAAAGATCCAGGAGATCAAAGTAAGTAAACAAATACATCAAATCTGGGAAAAATCCCTCAAATAACAGAATCTACTTTTCTAAAAATGTTGACAGTCTGTGTATAAAATGAAAGATTTGAATCCTACCCATATGGAAAAGATATATATAAATCTTATAAAGTTTGTATCTGTCTTGTGTAAAACTTGTATGTTTTGGATACTTACTAAAACAATATTTGAAAGTAATGAGAAAGTGGCCACTTTCATGAGTGAATCATATACCGGTAAGCCTGATATAATTACAACACGTCTAATCAAAGAAAGGTTACTGGGGCACTTTGTCTTTTGGTAAAATAATGTGACAAGTTTATTCTTGGACTCAGCAGTAAAAACAGATCAACAAGTGTCATGAAGATCTAAGTCTTAGTAGACCTAGTATGGACTCGTGTTG
>NW_024582447.1:1408778-1442552 GCF_018398535.1 Haplochromis burtoni
TTATCGCAAATTTTCAAATATATATCGTGATAAATATTTTTGGCCATATCGCCCTGCTCCTTCCTCACACTCTAGGTAAGGAACGAGTTGCTGACCCAAGTTGAGCAGTTTAATCTTTTCAGCATCTTGAATGGACAGTGGAGCAGGAGATAGGGTTAGGGCGTGTGGACTGTTGTGGTGACAAGAGAGCAGTTCCTACCCTCACCTATGGCCACGAGCTTTGGGTAGTGACCAAAAGAATGAGATCATCAATACGAGAGGAGTGGAAGAGTTTCCTCTGAAGGGAATCTAGGTCTTGCTTGGAAATGGGGTGAGGAGCTGGTAAGGAGAAGTTCTGGAAATGTCTTACTGGAATGTCGCCTGAGGACAGAACAAGACAGACAGAAGAGATCCTGGCTAGCTTAGGAATGCCTTGGTGTCCATCTAGATGCACTGTGCTTAGACTACTGCCCATGCTCCACAGACCCAGATTAGAAGCAAACGATGGATGGATGGATGGATGGATGGATGGATGGATGGATGAAAGTTTGAAGTACTGACATGGTTGTAGAGCACTACGTGATCCATTTTTTTGTTTAGAAAATTTCTATGTAGATATAGCACATGTATTAGACTTTCTTTGATTTGTGTCTAGGCTGTGGTTAAGTTATGTATTAGCTGCTCCTGTGAGAATGAATGTGATGAATGTGTATTGCTTTATTGATGTAATTGCTGGTAATCGAGTATTGTTAAAATATTAATTGATACACTGCTAACGGTGGCTACTGTTACGATATGGTAGCTAATGGGGATCTAAATAAACAAAACAACAGAGCTCTTTGGGCTCTAAACACCATTTAAATATTGTCATTGTGTGCCTCTGCAGATCATTACTCCATCCTCCTTCACCATTATAATGCTGGGAACAGTACCACAGTATACAAACCGTATTGTGATTATAGTCCCAGTAAGCCTTTCTGTCACAGTGTCACTGCCTCCACCAACTATCATCTTTCAAAATCTCTCTGGCCAGTTCTTCTCCCATACTGTCATATTCACCTGAATTTTCTCTTATATTATTACACTTGTATATCTGCCTCCTAACTTTGTTATCATTCCTGGGCTCGCACACCAATGTCTGCTTACACTGTCACAGTTTTATCTTTCCTTCCGTATACTGTCACAGTTGTGGTGTGTCTGTCTACCTCTGTTGTTACTTGTAGTTTGTCTCCCAGCATGGCTGTTGTGGTAACAGTGTTTATTCTGCCAGTCAAAGATGAGGCAGAGGCAGCATCGCTCATCCAAGTGCTGTGGAGAGAAGCTGTGGTGAGGAGAGAGAGAGGGGGAGAGTGAGAAAGTGGGGGAGAGAGACAGCAATCAAATTTTAGACTGTAAAGAGTCCCAGGCGGTTTATACACTTGTATGTCTGAGATAAGCTCAGGTCTTGACTGCTGTTATGCAGAATTTCCATACAGTTGGTATACCTGTGTCGTGATGCAGGCAAAGCTCGAGTGGTTTCTCATCCAACAAAAATGGCACAAAGCACATGGCTCGAGCAGACAACAACCTCTTCACAGAGCCTCTTCACCTGCACGTTTTTCCTCTTTGCAATTACTTCTATAGAATATTTGAAAAACTGTATATTTGGACACTAAAGCTCAGATTTTCTTTTTCTTACACTGGGGTGCAGTAGAAGGGCTGATATGTTCTAGAGGAAAAGGCTATTTTATATCAACAGAGCAGTGCAATGTAAATTTCTTGAGAAGCTGTTTAAAATAAAGATGTGATTTTGGCAAATGCAGAAAATTAAATATGTGAGAAATTACTTCTATCATTGATCCAGAAAAGCATAAGTATGCAGTGGTGCAATAAAGCAGTCCTGTTCACTGATTTGCCATATTGCTCACAAGGACCCAGTACAGACAGATATATTGAAGAGATACAGCAAGCAGCAAACATGATATAAATGCTACATTTTTGTATGTGTAGAAATGTACACCTTTAGAATGCATGATAGGACTACCTGAAATTACACAGCTTTCAACTGTTGTGCTAAATCTAGACAATTTTAACATCCAAAGTTGTAAGTAAACAGTTGACTCTGCGAATGACTCATGACCTTAAATGGGTGACTAAGTGGAGCAGGAAGTTTAAGCATTGCTGTAGTGAAAGCTACCTCATAGCTTCCAGATACTTTATGGCTGCAGAGACCATGGACACTCTGTACTGTAGCACTCGTCTGGTACTTTTCTGTATGCTTCATGCTATTTATGTTAGCTTAGCAATCAAAAGATTTTTTTAAACATACATTTAACATACAGTAGATTCCCCCTCTTTACCTGCAAAAGTAGCAAGACTTACATGTATTTTTAATTTGGATGGGTCGTAGTAGGCCTACTGCCATTTGGGAGATGAAGGACAAGACGTTTATCACTGTAAATGAAAAACTTAGCTAGTGCTAATAAGCCAATACTAGGCCTCAGTCACACAGATCTAGTATTAGGCCTGTGTTTATTTAGGTTTATTTAGGAATAATACACAGCTCCTAACATGTTGGCAATCACTTCCTGCCATTCACTTCATTCTTACTTTGTAGTGGCAGCCCTAAACCTGAGTCATTCAACCCATCACATCAAACTGAATTATTGTTACTGAAAAAGGTGTCACTCGTTTAAGAATGCAGCAAAACAACACATAATCAGGGTAGCACAGTGGTAGCATTAGCATTGTCACGTCACAGCAACGAAGTCCGAGGTTTGAATCCACCTGGCGGCTGAAGTATTTCTGTGTGGAGTTTACAAGTTGTCTCTGTGTACTCTGCACTGTATGCACTGATGATTCTGCAGTTGTCTGTTTGTATGTGTTAGCCATACAATAGACTGGCGACCTGTCCAGGATGTACCTCGCCTCTTACCCTGCGACAGCTAGGATAGGCTTCAGCCACACAAGGTCCCTGAATTGAATAAGTGGGGAAAAAATGAATGGATAGAGTGAATGATCACTCGCTGCAATTATGATGTGATTTTTGTTTCTGTAGAAGAATTTGGGATGGATTACTTGCCAAAGCATTTCAAATACTCTGCATTGAACTTCAACCCGGATCTTAATAGTTTCCTCTTGAGTTCAGGAATTGAGATAATTAGGAATTATGAATGTGAATAGGAAGTCGTTTTGTGTCTGAAACTAAGCACAGTTTAGCATAGTAATGTCACATCATAAAACTGTGATTTTAACAGCCTATTTTTGTCATGTCACCTGCTACAGGCACACCTGTTGTGTCAGTGTAGATATGAGGTATTGAAGAAATGTCTTTGTTCATTGGAAGCTGCTTTGTTACTGCTATAGTTGGAAATGATACAGCTGCGGTTATCATTGTGAGAGGTTCTTGTGTTTGCCACGTGTTCATTTGTCTTTGTGTGAAGCTGTTAATCTCTAAGTTCATCATAAGAATTATTTTCAGCTCGTCAAATTCTCTGCTGACGTTAAAACTTTTAATAACCAATTCCATACATGGTGAAACTTTTCACTTGAGCACCTGCATTATTCTTAAGATATAATCCCTTAATTAATTAAGACTTTGCCAAGTTACAATGTTGCTGTCATTTCATTGTGAATTTTCAGTTAATCTGTTTTCAGATTGATGTATTAAATTCCTTCTTCCCCTGTTTGTCATCTCTTGAGGTTGCTAGTATGCAATATTCATCATTTAGACATGAGATGAATTCATGAATTCAAAGTTGAGTTACTGACACTTTCACAGGACTGACAAGAACTAGTCCTGTGGTGTCGGTGGTGGTAATACTGGAGTAATGGTATTTTAAATCATTTTCAAAGCTTCCCTTCCGGCACACTGAGGGCAGCCTCTATGTCTGTATTCATCCACTGTCTCTTTGATCAATTCGGGGCTCAGAGAAATCCACCACCAATTACTGTAAAACTAACCTGTCACAAATTGCTTCTGTTATTAGCATATCAAGACCGTTATGATTACAGTGCAAGACTACAGCACAGAGAATTGAATCCTAAATATATTCTCATCTTCCCCACGTAAAGAAGTAATTCCACGTGTCTTTGCTTTTCCTTCTTTCTACTGACAGTTTAATAGTGTGATACAATGGTTTGGGAAAATGTGGGTAATCTGATAGTAATTGGGGAAAAAAAAAATAGGTCGGGGGCGTATTTTGAACACATTCTTCTGCTTATTAGAATGTGACAATATTTGCCTTGAAAACCTAAAAAGATACAGAAACAAAATAAAAAAGAGGTTGCATTCATGTTTTTTTCAAAAAGTGACTTTATCCTTTTTATTTTTCACCTTCCTGTAATCTGATTTTACAATGCAACCTTGTTTATTATCCTTGCAGATAAATCTTAATAAGCATGGTTCTGTGGTATCAACACTGTTTAAAGTCAAAGGCCTGCACAAATAACCTCTTTATTAATAATGCTTGACAGCGTAGTCGGAAGCTAAAGGCTCATTACACCGCACTAACTAGTCCCTAGTAGCAGAGACGCATGGCTGCTGCTGGTCTCTAATAAAGAAGAGACTAATTGGCTAATTACATTCAAAGACAAAGCTCGTGAGTACCTCGCTCCTGGACCTCATTTCAAAGGGCCGGTATTTAAACTGCGTGGTGTAAAACTGAGGTCACTCTTTAGGAAACTAGCTGTATAATGAACACCCGACCACACACTTGTAACGTATGCACATATTCATAGACTTGCACAGACTCTCACACACAAATATACACCAAGTGTTGGCGGGAAAATAGGGAGCAGTGACTTAACATCGTGCAGCTCATTAAGGAAACTGACTTCATTAACATGCTTTGTATTTAACCTCATTGTAGGCTGAATATAGAAATGGAGAACTGCTTTGAAAATGTTGCTCTGTGTGATGTGAGAGAACACAGAAGTGGCATAACATGTCTCTTTGTTCTGCAGCTTCTTGGAAGTTATCAGGTTGACAACCCATACCTGGGAAATTTTACACTTTGCTCCAACTTTTGAAAGGGGTCCCAGCAGTGAGCTAAATAAAGGAGGAATGGGAAAGCTGCGGGATGAAGATGAAGAGCTGGATACAAAGAAAGGGGTAGAGAGTGGGGAAAGAGTATAGCTGACCTGACAGGAAGTCTTTGACAGGGACCCACATGGCAGGTAGCAGAGGTGCAGGACTCTGACACTGAAACTAAGCGCAGAGTCATCCATCACCGTGGCAACTCTGCCTGTCAGTACACCAAGCTGGGGGATGCGGAGGCTGTGCCGGGGCAGATGGGAAGGGAGAATGAGGCCTGGAGTCCTCCACCAGAGGCAGGACAGCAGCCAGGATGTACATTAACTCACACACACACACAAACACACACACACACACAGCCTGGACAAGCACACACAATTTAAGATAGGGGCTAAAGCGTACTTTGACCAATGGCCTTCCCTGTCCCTTTGTCCACTCTGCAGACCAGCTGTCTGGAGGAAGTAGATACAAGCCATCCATCATCACACTCCTCCTGTCTCTGAGACCTCTAGCCAGGCTGCCGGAACAGTGCAAATGTGTGTGTTTAAGCATGTGTGTGTGTGCATTTCGTGATAGCTATGTGTTATTTTTTGCAGCTATGCGCTCTACATGTTTTCCATGATCAGCTGCTGCTATGTGGTGACAAAAAAGAAGGTCGAGAACAAGAATCCATTTAACCTTATCTACTTGTTTTGTTAGCAGGTGCTAACAAGTATTGGAGTGCATGAGAACATTTATATAAGCACTGTTTACTTCTCAAGTGTTCACGGGGAGGGGAATGATTAGCATTTCCTCTGACATGATTGAGTTTCATGTAGCTGTATGTGTGCTTTTGTTTTGTGTATCACCGTGCTGCAAAAATCTCTCACAACACAATCAAGCAATGCTTCAAGCCAATCAATGACAATCAGAGTTATTCAGATGTGGCCTGAGCTGTGAGCTCTTCTGGTCTTAATTTTAAAATCACACCAAATTCACAATTACAGCTGATTACCATCATCACCGGCTTGTTATCAGAGGATTACAGGAACGCAAACAAACTGTTAGTGGTCAGATTAACAAGTATGAGCAAACAAGCGGGCTGCCATTATGATATTATACTCAATTTAAAAATGGTTTGTCTGTGATAAAAAGCTGCTCTGGACAAGTTCAGTCCCTCGGGAACAGCTACAGTAGGGTTGAATTATGAGATTGTCTACCGTCGTTTGATGTTGCACAACCAGACTGTTTCCGGGCTATACGGGCTACAGCCAGCTTGATATCACTGCGCATAGAGCACATTGTATCGATAATTACATTTCTTTTATGTGCTAGAACAACAACAACACAGCACACAAAACACAATTTTAATTTCCCCACAATTATTCCTCTGCCAGATCTGTTTCACTGTGTCATTTTTGTGGGAGCAGACCACTTCATTTCATTTAGATACTGTAAGTCATGGTGCTTAGATTCAGTGGAAGATTAAAATGTAACTCAGTTAAGAGTCTCTAAGGGAAAAGGCAATCGTCAGAGTATCTTGTATCTAGTTAAATTCCACGAGAGGCAGATGTAGTACAAACTACGATATTGATATTGCTTTATATTAGACCAACAGTCACATAATCCTCCGCGATAATGACTGATACTCAAGGCGCTGCAGTCGAGGAGCTCTTCTGCGGTGAAGTCTCTATAGACACTGAGACCAGATTAAACCCCAACTCATAACAACAGAGGCGAAATCACGTCAGTGGACACAAGACACAAAAGAACATGGCACAGTGTGAAAAGAGATGATTTACTTCTGTGATTTCTTTTCAACACATAATTTAGTTCTTTTTTGTACTGATTTGATTGCTGTATGTGACGTGGGAGCGCTATAGACTAAAGGTCAGGTCTTTTGAAAAGTAAAGGTTAAATCTTTCCAATGACAAAAAAATGTCCCTTAAAGCACTCTGAATAAAGTCTGGACAGTCAGAATTCTTTGTTCAGCAGACTATCATCTGAAAGTGGAGGGAATCTTTAACTGCAGGCATTTATTGCTTGTATCAGAATACTGGGAGATGGATAGATTATTCAGGACCTTCAGTCAAAAAGAACGGGAAGGGTGGCGCTTGTCTGATCGATCCACCTCATCAATATTGAATTTGCTGCACAAGTAGACTACACAAGGCAGGGGCTGGAGGGGAAAGGAAAGCTGAAAAAGTACATGAGGGGAAAAGGGAAAAAAAGACTACATTTCCAGAAGTGGAATGTACTGAAGAGGTGGATTGTGAAGTTTAACAAGACACAAAGGGATCTGAGTTACTAATGCAACCCTGGGGAGAGCTACGGAGTATTATCTATAACAGAGATCGACTAAAGGTAAACTAAATCACTAGCTATGGCTTCTTTATAAAAATGCACTTAAACTGTCTCCAGCTCCAGCAGTAATGTGATTGTAGCCTTCAGACAACATAATAATGGTGCCTTTAAAGCACTCTAAAATGTTTGTGTGTAACACAAGTAGTAATCAACACTTGAGGCTCCCCTGTATGTAAGTGTTCATAGTGGTCACTAGAGCCTGTACTACTCCCTGTAGCTGGGACCGGAGTGCTTAGACATGTGCAACGAGACTCACCACCCTCATTTGCATGTTTAAAAATGCAAAACTTCACATTTCTATAGGTTACAACACTTAGGAGATTTATCTAATTGGCCCAGATCGCGCATGTGTGTGTGTGTGTGTGTGTGAGAGAGAGAGAGCATGTGAGTACTTCTACAAAATAGAGCAGCAGAGACCACTCACATCTGTGGTTGCCAGTCCATTAAAGCTCTTAAAAAATCAACTCAACAGGCATCACCGTGGCCGGCTCCATTGCTGGAGTACAACGAGAATACAGATAGATCACAGTAATCGCCTCCTGTTGCTCTTCAGTAGTTTGAGTGATGGTCCCTTGAGGTTACTGTACGTGGAAGTGTGTGTAGTGGATGAGGTGTATTAGATGGCAAAGTATGAGAATGCATGCAAAGTGTGTGCAGGTACTTTTTGCGTTCTCTGCCATTCATGCATGTCTGAAAACAGGGGCGTCAAAGCACAATCATAAAAACACAAATCGCTACGACTGTCACAAGTGTAGTCAGTCAAGTTGGTAGTGTATTTAAATGCAACAGAAGAAAATTGGTGTATGCAAAGCTGTATGATGCAACAGCCAAGCCAAACATTAAACAAAATACTAAGCAGGTGTCACACGAAGAAGAGCACGAGAAACACTGTTAAAGTGCAAAATATGGTAGGTAACAGGGAAGAGAAATAATGGAGAGAACAAACGAAGAAAAGCTAATTAATGTGTTGTTACTAATTTATGCTCTCTGCAGGTAGCTCATCTTAATGCATTATATTTCTATTTATATAACTTCTTGCATTTGGTGGTAGATATATATTCTTATGTAGCTTTTAGAATTATAAGTAGCTTAAATTAGGATATTTTTCTAATTGGAGGAAAGTGTTACAGTGCTAACCTTTAATTTAACATACTATCTGCTTTTGAGAAATCATGTCTTACCTAGAAGACAATTGTGATTCAATACAGTATCAACTTAAACTCCTGAGATAACAGCCAATAAAGAAGAGACTTCTATCTAGCAAGTGAGGCCTTCAAAGTAAAAGCGGTGCTACTAAAAACATGTTTTAAAAGACACCGCTTTTACTTTGAAAATGAATCCCCTCTTCCAATTTGTGCCTCATTTTTCAGTTACACCAGCACTCTACAAGTAGTTAGCATGCGTTTGCATGTGGGTTCATGTTGGTTTTTGACACAGCATGGTACACCTCTGTAATGAGATGTATTCAGCAATCTCCAGCAACCAGTCGCCAACCAGAAACCTGTCAACCACAGGGGGTCATCAGCCAGACTCTAGGTCTGTGAGAGTGCTTCCTTAAGCAGAATGCATGGTTCAGCAGGGGGAGGCTGTTCACAGTTCGCAGGAGGTCCATGATAACCTCTGTACCTGCAGAGAGCAGTGTTGTAGATGGAGAAGGTTTACAAAGTATTGTATGTGGTGCTACCGGTGTGTGGGCCACTCTTTATTGTTCTGCTGTTGGTCTGTCAGCTCTCTGCAGAAAAGACCGTTATTACATATAGAGCTGTCATGGCGCCGAGTGTTAAAAACAATGAAATGTGTCCACTTCAGCCACTGTCTGTGCTTTTCATGCTTTATTTTTTGAAGTTTTCTGGTGAACTGATTTTGTAGGACTTTATGGGAGCACATTTACTGCAGATGAAAACCCCTCACAGCTCACTGTCAGACCAGAAACATGTATTGCGTTGACATTTTTGCAGGACCATAAATTACGCTTAAGTTAATGATGATGCAGATGAAAGTTTTCTGCCAGTGTTGTCACATAACTGATGACCAAGGAGATCTTGATGCAGATTGCAAACAAGTAGTTTACTGCCTAAACCAACAGATAAAATCAGAAAAAAGCCTTGCCTTCGCATTCAGGTTTGTGTGATTGAGTCATTCACCATCCAATCTGAATCCTAACAGCAAATTTTTATCAATTTTTGTCATTTGTGTGTTGAAAAGTCACACTATGATGGGCCCCACTAGGATAAGATATGGCATAAAAAGGTTCCACACCAGGCATCAGGATGTAACAAGTCAGGAATGAGAATATGTTCTTCTTATTTCAGAAGCAAACAGATTTTCAGATTTGTGTTTTCTCATATGAGCTTGCTGTGCACATTTGTGTGTAAAGCAAGTGTTGAATTACCGTCAGCTACAGTACCTATTGTTCTCCTTAACAAGGACTTGTATTTTGTCATTTCTATACAAAATTAAAGCCATCCTCAGGAAACAGCATAGTTATCATCCCCATGACGAATAATCTCATTTATATGTCCTATATGGAATTTAATAGGAAGCCATCTGTGAGCAGGCATTTTCATAGCTATGCAATAACTTAAATAAGCACTGACACTAAATGAGGAACACGGCAATAAATGCTGTATGCAATGCAGAGAAAGGAGGAGGGCTACTCGACAAAGAAGCTAATGAGATTGATTGATTGGATGCTCTTGTTCCTAATTGCCTTAATGAAGAATTAATATCATCACTGAATATTTGTGAGAGTGATTACATTATGTTAACATTTCATGATTGCACCGAAGGAAATATGAATGCACTGTTGTCAGCCGTACCTGCTGTAGATGGAATAGCTGCAAACAAAATATCCTCTATTAGTATGGAAGTCACACTTTTGGATACACAGCTAATTAGTCCCAACCTCAGTATGGGCACGGCTTCAATTATTAGTCAGTGTGCCCTTTTCGGTGCACAACAGTCATTCTCATGGCTGCTGTGTGAGTGTTGCCTTGTCTGAGTGGCAATGACAGGGCAGCCAGAGGTGGACCATCAGCTGAGAGGTGATGGATGGTTTGTGCTGGGTTAAGCTGGAGCAGCTCCAGTCTGTCTCTAGCTCTGGTGAAGTTTCAGACACTGAGATTTACACAGTTTGCTTTGCACAGAACCGTACATAATGGTGTTGGCCAGAGGGGCCGATGGCGCGATATGGCAGCCTCGCTTCTGTCAGTCTGCCCCAGGGCAGCTGTGGCTACAACTGTAGCTTGCCTCCACCAGTGTGTGAATGTGAGAGTGAATGAATAGTGGTATTGTAAAGCGCTTTGGGTGCCTAGAAAAGCGCTATATAAATCCAATCCATTATTATTATTATAATGAAAACACTTTGAATACATTTAATTATAATTACTAATCATGCATAGCAAACTTAACCCTTCATATAGGGTTAGGTTTGCTTTTTCCAAGATCCAGCTGGACCCCCTTTTTCACTCAGAATTGCCTTCTTCGCCCTACTGGGCAATCGTGGCTCAAGAGTTGGGAGTTTGCCTTGTAATTTGCCTTGTAAGGTTGCCGGTTCGAGCCCCGGCTCAGACAGTCTCGGTCATTGTGTCCTTGGGCAAGACACTTCACCCATTGCCTACTGGTGGTAGTCAGAGGGCCCGGTGGCACCAGTGTTTGGCAGCCTCGCCTCTGTCAGTGCGCCCCAGGACAGCTGTGGCAACATGTAGCTTGCCATCACCAGTGTGTGAATGGGTGGATGGCTGAATGTGTAAAGCGCTTTGGGGTCCTTAGGGACTAGTGAAGCGCTGTAGAAATACAGGCCATTTTTTATTTACCATAGATTCAAAAAAGTGCTGAAAATTTTTCCAGAGATTTTGGTTCACATTGACATGACAATATCACTGCAGATTTTTCAGCTGCACATTCATGATGTCAGTCACCCATTTAATTACATCCCAAAGGTGCTCTACAGTAAACTCATGTTCAAAAAACCAGTTGGAGATGGTTTGAACTTTGTGACATGGAGCATTATCCTGCAGGAAGGAGCCATCAGGCAGCATTTTTTCAATCTTCCATTGTTCAATTTTAGTGAGCCTGGATAAATTGTATCCTCAGTTTTCAGTTTTTAGCTCACAGGAGTGGCACCAGGTGTGGTCTTCTGCTGCTGTACAACACGTGCATACCTTGGTTGCAATGAATAGTTATCCGAGTTACTTCCTTCAAGTTTTCTTTCCATAAGCGTGACGCATTCTCCTCTGACCTCTGACATCCCAGCAAATCAGTAGTTTCTAAATTATTCAAACTAGTCTGCCTGGCACCAACAAACATATAATCTCATGCTAAAAGTCGGTTGGATCACCTTTTTTCCCAATTCTGATGTTCAGTTTAAACTTCAAGTCATTGTGGTCATTTTAGCCATGTAGCTCAGGAAGTAGCACAGGTCATCTGTAATTTATTAATCAGAAGGTTGGTGGGTCAATACCCCGATGGCCCAGTCTGCATGCCAAATAACCTTGGACAAGTTACTAACCCTAAGTTGCTCTCCGATGCATCCATCGAAGTATGGAAATGTATGAATGCTAGATAGAAAGCACTTAGGCATAAAAAAGTGCATGTGTGAATGGGCAAATGAGGTAAGTTCTATAAAGTGCTTTGAATGCTCAGGTAAACTAGAAAACTATTTACCATTTTACCATGTCTACATGCCTAAGAGCACTGAGTTGCTGGCATGTGATTGAAGTATATTGTGTACACTGTGGGAGCGTTTTTTTTTCCAGTTACATGGGATTCATCTGAATAATTTTTGTCACTTAAGACCACTTAAAATGTTCCTTCTAAAGTGACATCCCTGCTGACATGAGAGTAATGAGTGTCTTCTCAAGTGTATAGCAACGACAGCGGTACTACTTGCCAGTAGGAGTGAGGATGTATAGTTATACAAAGCCTCACAAAGCACATCGCGACAGATGTGAGTGCCTATAACACTTGAGGATGTAGCTCTTATACTAACAGCTGACAACAGTTTCTTTCAAGAGTGACCAATTTTTTGGGCCTTCAGGTGAAAAATAAAGCAGATGAATACTGCACGAGTTATTTCTGGAGCTCTAAAAAATTGTATTTTGGAAGAAAGTGAGAAGCCTAAAGACTAAAGCACTTAGAGTTGTACAGAAAGTGGACACTCTAACTGTGATCTGTACTTAACCTTAATTAAATGAATTTTAGCTTCTGAAACATAAAGAAAAAAGAAAAAATGACCAGGGCTGTATTTTCTCAGACATGCACGAACAGACAAAAAGCAGCCAAAAGCATTAATAAACACACTGACCCCCCATCCTGCATCACGTGTGACACAAACCACTGAGATTTAAAAGCCAAAGGTTTGTTTTTGCCTCTTTTCTCTTCTCTTTTCCTTCGTATGTCAACTCATTCATCATGAGCCGTGCTGAAACGTCAGAGCAGGGTACGGCTCAATCGATCAGGAAGTCTAACTGCCCTTTGTATGTGTGTGTTTTCTTCATGCCTATGTGTACATGCAAGAAGTCTGACTGGAGTACTTTATTAGTGGCCACAGAGAAAAGTTCCTGTGACCTTTGCCTCTCGCATCATTTTCTGACTTTTTACCCTTTCCTTCCTATAGCACCTATATCTCTTTCTATATCCTCTTTCCTCTACTCATTTTGTCCTGCTTGCTTTCACTCATCCAATCTCCTAATTCTACACAATCCCCCCACCTGTTCATCGTCCTTCCAGTGCTCTTCACTTTTACTGACCTCTACAGCTAATCCACGCCATCTTCCTTTCTTCCAATCCTCCTCCTCTCTTGCCACAAGTGAAACAGTTGACAGCTTTATGGCTTTATCTACTGTCCGTTTACCTTTCATTTTCTGTACTGACACATAATTAGCCACTTGTCATGAGAGAAGGCTGGTTGATAGAAGGAAGCCCAGCGTGGTGGGATTATTTTACTGATAACAGGGACTAGTTGTTGGGGATGCAACGAAAAGGCCGAGGCAGAGTGAGGGATATGACGACTGGAGCAGGAGAGAAGTGAAGTAAGAATAACAGAGGGATTAAGGTGTGGAAAGGGTGGGCGGGGAGAAATGGAGGCAGGGTGATTTGAAGAAGCTGAAATGGGACTGGAAGACGGATGAGAGGGAATGAGAAGGAACAAAGAAGTTCAGGATCCACAATGTCACAGTTGAGTTCTCAGGTGAGATTCTTGACGGTCCCTGAGCAGGAGCTAATAAAATATGTCATCACCTCAGTGTCAGAGAGGCAGCCTCAAATAGATTCCTGCACATCCCCCTCCCTTCCTCATGCACACAGGCTTAGCACGCTATACTATGTGATCTGTGAGGAAGCGTGGGAATAACAAATACAGATGAGTGATATTGGCACAAGATCACTTAAAATATGTAAAATACGCAACAAAAAAAAATCACCATCGTGCTTCTGAGTGTCATTTCTCTGGAGTGGGCATGCAATATTAATGTTTATATGTGTGTGCGTGCATGCACTGCTATATTTGCATGCATATGAGAATACAGCCACCTGGTAGCAGCTGCTTCCCACAACTTCTCATTGATAAAGGATGAATGACAGTAATTAGGCAAGCGGAGGTAGCTAATAGCTAGTGTGGGCAGAGGACATACTGAACATGAATTGGATTCTCCATCTGAAAGTGATTGAAGACATTTGAGTTGAAGTGTCAGCTACATAAATACACTAATTAGAAAGTGGTTGTGTCAGCTTTACTTTCTTCCTCGTGTTGATTGGACGTTTCAGTATTAATGGTGCATGCCTGGTCTCTAAGTGAAAAACATTTTTAAATAGCTTGCCACGTCCAGTACCCCAAATAGGTATATATATTTTTTATCCAGATATGAAAAGAGAGGAACAAACTGTCACACTCGAGAAGCTGAATCCAAAATAAGTAAAGTTGATTTTCAGTGTTTCCTTATTTGCCTCTTAGAATTTAGTGCACTGATCATAACCTTAAAAAAATGTCACTATATGCTGTAAGTTGATGTTTTGCAGGTAGATCATAATTTTGCCTATGTGCATAAATCTGATCATATATGTTCTAGAACAGTGGTCCCCAACCCCCGGGCCATGGACCGGAACTGGTCCGTGAGCTGTTTGGTACCCGGCCGCGAGAGTTGAGGCTCTGGTGTGAAATTTATGGTTTTCTGGGTTTTTATCGTTATTTTTTTATCGTTTTTATCATAAACTCGGTTTCCCTGGGTCTTTTCCCATTCTTATGAATAACTCTTCTTTTTTTGGGTACCGGTACTGGTTTTATTTTGTTGTTTTTATCCATGACACCTTAAAAGCTGGTCGGTGAAAATATTGTCGGACATAAACCGGTCGATGGCGCAAAAAAGGTTGGGGACCACTGTTCTAGAAGAGTTTTACTTATTTATTGATCGCCTTAAGTTCGTAATACATCTGCTTACCATATAATATATGTAGCTGCACTTTCTTGTAAGCTTTTGCATTACTTGGATATTGCCCATTAAGACTGATGTAGTGTGTTTTTATTGTAATGCATTTGTCCTCTGTGATTTTTTAAAAGGGTAATTATAAAAAGCACAAGAATAGTAACTAATTAAGGATGAGTCATCACCTCAGCTGCCATTCCAGTCATAAATTCAGTCTAAAGTGTTTCCAAACCACCCCCTGGACTTTTGATGTAGATCAAGACTCAGCAAGGGAAGGCAATATTATTTTTTTAAAAGCAGCGTTTCATTTTATTTTTTGCCCACATGTGTGAAAAATGTTTCCACAAATCTCTCTCCATCCACAGGAAGACTCTGTAAGTTTGCTGTCCAGGGCTAGATAGAGGACGCATGGTCTCCATCAAGTGTCAAGTGGATCATCAGCAATGTCTGCTTTAAAACCCTTAAGAAAATGCTTTGAACATGGAAACACATTATACATAACATGAAGTGTCCCACAGGGACTGCATGGCTATGAGACAGAGAGGAAGAAAGTGCCTGTGTGTTTGAATCGTCCTCTAGGCAGTCATTAATCTTGTGAAATTTATGCCTACAATCAAATGGGCTGAGTGAGGTGTACCTAATATTTTTCCCCCATGTTTCTCTGTGTTTAAGACATACAAGTTAATAATCAAGCTTTTCTGAGGAGCCACTTTTGGGGTTTTGATGTGTCCATCTCTATCTCCTTGAAGATGGAGTAGGAAAGCATGTTGGATTGTTTGTTTTTCTGGGAGGAGGTTGCTTAAGATAGTGTTCAGCTGACCAGGAAGCACTTTGGCTGGAGCCTAATGATCAACCTCTATTTACATCATCCAGTTAAGGAAATCCCAAAGAGTTGATTCTGTTCATCTGGATGTAGCATTTTCAGCGGAAGAAACGTTTGGTCACTTATCCAAGAGACTTCTTCTTCAAGTTTTTAAACTTGTGCCCTGCCCTGGCCCAAATGCAGAACAGATGCATTTCGTGCCAGGGCAACACTGGAATGCAGCACAGTGGTAATAAAAAATAAACAAGTACAAAAAAGAACAAGGAAAACCTAAAGAGCTTTGCTCGAATGCTTAACGCAATGAATAGCAAGACAGTCTAGCTGGGATTAAAGGTGGGGCCGTATGCTGGTTTGTGATTTGGCACTATATAAATAAAACCAAATTAACTTGAATTAGTTCTTCCTTGGAATATGATCAAACAATCTGTTGTTCTGTCATATTGATGAAAGTCAAATTTACAACAAATGCAATATAAATGTATCACTTCAGGACTACCTGAAAAGCATAAATGGGCTAAACTAAGAGTTAAGCCTTGACTATAAAACTTCTTGACCACCACACAGCCCTGAAGAAAATAACCTGTGTTAACGCTAATCATTTTCAATATCTAGATTCTCAATGTCTAAAATGCAGTTTAGTTCTCACAAAAACATACAGCTCATGGAACTAATTGTTTTCTCCCCTCCTGTTTTAAACGGCTATCTTGTTCCTGAAAAAGAAAAAATAATCCGTTCTTTAGAGATCAGTGAAATGTGAAACAGTCCATCTGAGAAATGGACAAAAGTCTGAGGCTCCTCCGCTGGTGATTAATTGACCTTTTCCTTCATGCATTCTGTGCATATTTGTTTGAGCTGTTACATCCGTTTGAATTTAATTGCAGCGCTAATGGTTATGAACTGGAAAATGTTCTCTTATCCCTGTTAAATCACCCTGCGTATTGTTGCTGAGTCTACAAAGTTGAAACCATGTGCGGTGCAAATGATATGTTTAAAAGATTGATATTAAGAGCCGAGTCGTTGGTTGTCTTGCTTGTAGCTTCTAGTTTGCACTCTGATTCATGTTTGCAAACGTAGGATGGTAGAAAAAGATATCTTCATGACAAATATAGACATAACCGAGTGTTCCTTATATCTTTCCTTTGAACTTGCAGTGAAAATCGCCTTCCTTGTGCCCCTTTCTTCCCTTCTCCTCTTCCCTCTGCCATCGCTCTAGGTTGTTATGAATATGGATGGAGGCTGCTGTAGAGGGTAGAGGAATAGGCCAGTGATCCACAACCTCACTCACAGATGCTAAGCAATTTTTTTCTCTTTCTTTGTGCATGTGTCTGCGCCTCTTAATGCCCATTTCCCTCTGCTTGGCTTCATGTGGCAATCATGAAGCCAACCGTCATCCTGCCAGGATGATGAATGAATCATCCTGGCAGGACTATTGAATATGTTGTGTGTATTTGTGTCCATGGAATATTGATTTGATACTGTACACATTTTGCACTTAAACTATCCCGTTTTATCTGTTTTATTTTAGGATTCCTTTTGCATATTGCCAAGGTTCAAAATCAGATTTCATAGGTTATTAATTCAATAAAAACAATAATTTTGTTTACAAGTGAAGCTATTGTGTGACAGCAATATATGGAAAGGGCGAGACCGAAAGCTTGTGTTACATTTGGCCGACACTATGGTGCTGGCTGTTTTTCTACTTCAATATATTGTAGGTTGTTATGCACAACTCAAATCCAGGTAACTCTAACCGGAAAATTACCCCAAAGTGCCAGTCTTTTTTTAACAACAGTGAAAAACATGCCACTGAATTTTTTGTAATAATAATCCACTGTAAATGTAAAATGGATCAAATGCTGTGTTTGATTGATGCTGTAGAGACGTATAATGCACTGAAAAAGTGTTTGCCACCTTCACTGATTTTGTAGTTTTTGGTAGATTTGTCACACTTAGATGTTTTAGATCATCAAACAAGTTTTACTATTAGATAAAGATGGGGGATACCAAAATTACTCCAAGAGAGCATCAGCGACTCATCCAGGAGGTCACAAAAGAACCCAGAACAACATCTAAAGAACTGCAGGCCTCACATCTTGATGATCCCCAAGACTTTTGGGCAAAAATAGTGTGGATCCCTTTACATCTGGCATAAAACTAACAGAGCATTTCATTTAAAAGAAAGCATTTTATCAATAGTCAGACATGATGGTGGTAGTGTGATGGAGGCCGCTTTGCTCCTTCAGGACCTGGACAACTATGAGTTCTGCTCTCTACCAGAAAATCATGAAGACATCAGTTCATGAAGCTCAAGCATATTTATTTGTGCAGCACAACAATGATCCGAAACACACCAGCAATTCCATCTCTGAATGGTTAAAGAAATTAACTATAGATAAATGTTTGGAGTGGCCTAGTCAAAGTCAATGAGATGCTTTGGCATGACCTTAAACAGGTTGTTTATCTTCAAAAACCTTCAAAGGTGCCGGAATAAAAGGAATTCTGTAAAAATTCTGCTAAATTCCTCCACAGCGATGTGAAAGACTCATTGCCAGTTATCACAAATGCTTAACTGCAGTTCTTGCTGCCAAGGTGGCACAACCAGTTCTTAGGTTATATTATTTTTTCATACAGGGCCATGTGGGTTTGGATAACCTTTTCCCCTTAATAAATGTAATCATCACTTGTTTCACATTTACTCTGGCTATCTTTATGTAATATTAAATTTTTCTTGAACTGAAACCCGCGGCAATAACACTTTACCTGCCTGTCAAACCAAAAATGTTTACCCCTTAATAATTACAGAAGATGGGTTATGGTAGGAGTTGATGATGACTAGAAGGAATGTAAATCACTTTATTGCAGTGTTGTTTGTTATAATCTGAATAGCTCATTGAGCTAGTAGAATATTTGTGATCTGTGAAGGAAATTGGGGGAGAAAATGGAGCAAAGTCATTTTTTGTGCAGAGCCAGATACAGAATTTGGTTGGTTGGTTAGGTTCTCCATTTACATTGCCATGTGCTCTTAAGACACTACACTTTATCTTGGCTAAGGTGTGTTCCTCTGTGTTTTTCGTAGTTTAGAAATGTGCCTGGAGCAGAGGTAGTAGATAGCTCTGGCCCATCAAATCAGTCTGAGAGTAAGTGAAATTACTGCGTCTCTGTCCCACTGCGCAAATCACAACTGCAAATTATACCAGCCTGCCATGTGAGTATTTCACAGAAACTGGAACGGCAAGAGAGAGAGAGAATCAAGTGAAAGAAAAAAAAAAAGAAATATAGAAAACTGTTTTTATCGTTGAGTCTGTAAATTACTGATTCTGTAGACAGCTTGTTAGTTTCACCGCCTCTCCGTCTTTCTTTTTTGGAGCAATTAAACCAGACAATTGCTCCCCTGGAATTGCCTGTCTGAAAGAGGCTTGATGCCAGCTACTCAGGAGCCAATATCCCTCTTGCTTTTTACTGCCTCAGGCTAGCCGCGCTTCTCAAATGTGATAACATGAGTGGCCAAACAATGGAGCCAAGTTTCTGCCAATCACAGTCACAGTCAATCAAACACAATTGGCTTTCTACCACGATGACTGCAATAAGCACACAGCAGTTATAAACTTTTAAGGGAACATGATTTTGACATCTGTTATTGTTGGGGGGAGCCAGTGGCTTTCAGCGCTGTGCACAAAGGCGGCAACATGAGAGAAACTGAGGCATTGTTGAAGAGTGCTACTCCAACTCTTGGTGCGCTTTATAATTTTTCCTCGACAACTCTGCATGTATATCAGACGAAGGAGAAAACAATTTGAAAGATCATGCCATGAAGTTTAACCTTTCTGAGCTCCAGAATTCTGCTGAGTCTCTTGGGCAGAAGCATTTCCAGTGCTGTTGCTCTTCTACTCTACCTTCTGTTTATTCACTCCTTGTTAGTGTGACTGAGACTGGGAAATAATAGAATTAAAAAAAACAGAAACAATGCTTTTTGACAGGAACCCACAACAGCTGTCAGAGGGATTCAGCAGTAAAAACAAAATGCAGAGTTGTTTCAAATACGGAGGGAGAGAAAACGCCTTTTGTTTTGGTACCTGACTCGGGTAGGGATGAGATAAGAAGCAGAAGCTGTGACAGAACTGGGGTGATTGAAGGCTTGGGAAAATAACATTTCCTGGGAAGTCCTGAAAGATTCCAATAACAACTGGTTTGAACTCAACATTAAACACACTGTGAAGAGGATTTTTACGAAGCCTGTTGTTTTGATGCGCTTATCCACATAAAAGTTGGCAACTCACTCCACTCTCACAATTAGTAAAAGGCTGCAGCAATGGCAACGCTCTTGTATTTTTCTTTGGGTGCATGTGTTTAGTTAATTAGCATAATTTAAATGCTTAAATGTGTATTTTGTATACTTTCTCCACTAGTTTGAAAGTATGTTCATGTTCAAAACCTTAAAACTGGCCAGTGCATGAAAATAAAACATGTTTTTGCATCTAGTGATAGGCCTTAATTCAGATAAAGATTTAAAATTATTCCCTTTTGTCTGACTGTAACATAATCCAACAAGCTGTGGTTTAAATCACTGTCCCTAGATTACAGAATGATTTCATTATCCCATCTGACACACAAAGGAAAAGCTTTTTGTCCATCGTCCATTGCGTTAAAGTAATGTCATCTCAACGGTTATTAAAAGATTAAAGCACTCAAAGGTCAAACAAGCTCCAAGATGAAGCTGACTGAACCTTCAGGCCACATGCGAGGCTGAAAATTCAAATGCTGCCACCAGGTTTGCTGTTTTCACTCACTCCAGTCCCGATAGCTGATTTGCAGGAGCTGAGCTGCTGATCATATGTGGCAGGTTTTGCAGAAAATATCAGTAATTTCAAGCAAAGATTTTGCATGCTTTAAAAATACATAATCTATAATCCTTTCTTAAAGCAAGAACAGAAAAATATATTCACACCTGAACTGGCAGTGTCTATTGGACTGTATTCTCAGTTGTTCAGCTGCTCATTAATACAAATATCTAATCAGCCAATTCCATTAGCAGCTCAGAGTATTTAGCCATATAGATATGATCAAGTTGACCAGCTGAAGTTCAAAGAGAGCCCGGGAATGGAGATGAAAGGTGATTTCACAGACTGAACGTGGCATGATTGTTTGTGCCAGACAGCCTGGTCTGAGTATTTCTGATGGATTTGCTAATCTGCTGGGATTTTCCCACACGACCATCTGTTTACAAAGACTGGTATGAAAAAGAGAAATTATCCAGTGAGTTGCATTTCTCTGGACCAAAATGCCTCACTGAGCTTAGTAATGCATATGTGTAAGTTCAATAAGGAAGCTCTATGGTCTCACATCTGTCTGCTCCCAGGTGTTGCCAGCTAAATCTAAGCTTCACATCACTTCTACTTTCCCACTCTGTCAAGCTGCTTGTGACATCACTGGTCTAGTCCAATCATATTTGTTCTGGCCTTCTTCAGGCCAATCAGCATTCATGCAGCATACTTTAAACTCACTGTGCATTGTATTATTCTCCTTTGCAGATACCTTCGTGCAACCCACCTCCTCCCCACCTGTCATCACCCAGGCTCCATTCAATCCTCCATCTTCATTGCCACCACCAGCGGTCCTGCTCTAATCTCCATCACCACTTGGATTCCTTTCCACTGAGACGGGCCATCTGAGCCTAACAGCCAAATACTAAATTCTATAAATCAATAAGTCATGTTCATTTCTTTCTAATGATATTTCCTTATTGAAATGGCAACCGTAACTCAAATAATAATAATAATAATAATGGATTGGATTTATATAGCGCTTTTCTAGGCACCCAAAGCGCTTTACAATACCACTATTCATTCACTCTCACATTCACACACTGGTGGAGGCAAGCTACAGTTGTAGCCACAGCTGCCCTGGGGCAGACTGACACTGAAATAACCACTTGTTACAACCAAAGTATGTAGAAGAGCATCTCTGAATGTATAGCACAATAAATCTTAAGGCAGATGGGTTATAACAGCAGAAGACCACACCAGGTGCAACTCCTGCCAGCTATACAACAGGAAACAAAGGCTATAAATCACAACTTCTCACCAAATTTGGGCAAGAGAAAACTAGAAAAATATTTTCTGGTGTAATGAGACTTGATGTTTCCTTGCCAAACTCTGCTCTCCTTTGTACCCGCTAAGTATTGTTTAAACACCAAACTCAAATAACTGTTCATTACAACCAAAACATCCAGAATGCACAACACGCTGAACACTGAAGGATATCGGCTACAGCAGCAAAAGACCACAGCAGGTGCAACTCTAGTCAGGTAAGAAAAGGAAATGGATGCTTCAATTTGCACAGCCTCAAGAAAACTGAAAATCAGAAGGCTGGAAAAGTGTTGTTTGTGTCTGATGGGTGTTAATTTCTGCTGAAACAGTCACACATCAGATTTTGGGGTAAACAACAAAAGCATGAATCCATCCCGCCTTTTATGAGTGGTTCAGGCTGCTAATGGTGATGTAATGGTGTGTGGAATATTTTCTTGGCACACTTTGGGCCTCTTAATACCAACTGAGCTTGACTTCAATGACACAGCCTATTTGAGTATCATTGCTCACCATGTCCACCCCTTTATGACTGCAGTGTACCCATCATCTGATGGCTGCTTCCAACAGGGTAACATAAAGATGTTACAAAGCTCAGATCATCTCAAACTGTTTTTATGAACATTAGAATGAGTTCACTGTAATCAAATGACCTCCACAGTCACCAGATGTCAATGCAATCAAGTACTTTTGGGATGTGGTAGAACTGGACATTTGATTTATGGATGTGCAGCTGAAAAATCTGCTGCAACTGTGAGATGTCATGTCAATAAATACACCAAAACCTCAGAGGAATGTCTCCAGCACCTTTTTAAATATATGCCAATTCAATTCAATTCAGTTTTATTTATATAGCGCCAAATTGCAACAACAGTCGCCTCAAGGCAATTGCCACAAAGCACTAATTCAATTCTGAAGGCAAAAGGAGGTCTAACCCAGTACTAGCAGATGTAACTAAGTGTCCTTAGAGTGTTCATGTGCCCTAACTATATTGTTGACCATTTTATTTTAGATAGTGACCTCAAATATTACACAGTGCTAACGATGCCAAAGTGATACATGAATTTCAATTACAAGGTAGTTGTCAAAGGAAGTGAAATGTTAGATTTTTCTCACTATTAGCCTCCTAAGACCCGAACTCTTTCATGTGACACATTTTTAATTTCTCTTTGCTATTTGGGCTGATTGGGACCTGATGAATGTAAAAACAAATAATTACCAATTTTTTTTTTTACCTGATTTTTGTTTCTGAGAAAAATGAGATCCACATATGAGGACATTTGTTTTAAATTTTGATAGAGCAGTGGCAGTATAACATCCTCGTAAGTGGATATCAGGCCCTTGTAGAGCAAAATTTTGTATTTTGGTCTAGACAACCCAAAATGTGATGTCCACATATGTGAATGCCAGGTCCTAGGAGGTTAAATGAACTTTTTATTTTACATTATACCGCATGTTAAATAGAGAATCGGTGAGCAAGAGGCACCTGTCAAATTTTTCATCAACATTTTCAGTACATGCAGGCATATAGGCGCATCAAGAATGTGACTTTAATTGCACATTCATTTCACTGTCATTGTAGATGAATCACGGTACGGCCAAATTCGGTGACATAATCTCTGGGAGCTACGGGAGGCACAGAGATTTAGCAGACCTCCCAGCAGGTCAAGCAGGTGACTGACAGATGGAGCTGGGCTCGCCGGCCTGCTGACCAGCTGGTTCTCCACTGCAGGGCGGCTGTTCTCTCCCCCTACTGGGCCACTAATCCTCTTCTGCCACGTCCAGTAACAGCGCTGACCTCGTGATCCCACACTAGTGCCATAGTGACTTGCTTGTGACGACAGCACGAATCCACACAGAGAAATGTTTCAGTTGCGTTGTGAGAAGGTAAAAAAACTCAGGGTGAGTAAAGGCTGAGTAACAGAAGGCTGGCAGATCAATCTCAGCTGAGAGATGGCAGGATGATTTGTGACAGCATGATATTCCCTGACATGATTTTCCCCTCACCAGCCTCCTGCTGTGTCTACACTAAGCTCCCGCAGTTTCAATGCGATGTCTTGATCTTTTGAGCCCCACCTTTCCTGTGTCCTCCTTCCTGCTCATTTCTTCATGCATCACTTCTTTCGTCCTCCTTTGTTTCTGTTGCTGTATCTCAGTACATAGGAAATTCACTTCATTCCACTCCTATGTTTGCACATCGGAAAATTACCTAACAGAGTTTGCCATCTGTGATATATGCTTGTCAGAACGTAACTCTAGCCTATAGTTGCATGTACTTTTTGTGCTAATAAGGGTGTGAATATACTTCATCTTTTTTAATGGCTGTGCAGCGTCAGCACAGGTTTGTTCGTTTGACTAAAACTTCAAGTATAAATTGCAGTTTCCACAGGGATCAAAACTCAACCGATAGATGCAGCCGTTGCAACAAAGGAAGAGAGATTACATATAAAGTCAAAAGTGTGAGGAGATGGAAAGGCTCAGTAAATGATCTATATATTAGCAAAAGTATTCTGCTCAAGACTTTTGGCTCTTACTCCTCAAGAAAAGGAAGAAAATATAAAACACTTCGGAAAATGGCATCTGCACTCAGAGCTTAGGAGAGAGTGTTAATCTTTCCACAAAATATATACCTAGGTCATGACAGGCTAATATCTCTAGTGACAAATCAATGCAGCTTACGAGGGGTGTTGCAGGAAAAATGTGAAATGCTTGCAAAACAAATGTACCCAAAGCAAAAACCACATTTTGTGGCAGATACATGGGGGCTCTAAAATCATCTGGCCATCAAGAATGCTGACTCCAGCAAACGACACATCTCAGAAAACAACTCACCGCAGCTGACGTCCCAGCTTCAAATCTCCAAGAGTAAAATTTATATTCTGCACTTTTTCCTCCAAACTGCCTCACCGAAATTATGCAGCAGAATGAGAGAGAATTATTTTTCAACTCCTTTTTTGCATTTCAAATGCCCCCGCTGATTACTTCTGGAGAATCACGGTCACCCTCATTTCTCTCCTATTTAAAGCATTTGAAAAGCATTCCACTGATCTGATTAAGAATGATTGTCTGATCGCACCTTAGCAACGATAACTAAATAACTAAAACCTGCCTTGTCAGTCCTTGATTCCAGTGTATGTTCAAAAGCCTTGGACAGGGCTGTAAGACAGCATTTGTATTTTTTAAAGGAAAAGTACATGTAGAGCAAAGGTGTAATGAATGAATAAAATTGAGTAATTTGTCTTTTCAACTAAGCTGAGCACTTCTTCCTAACTCGTTACCAAGAATTCTAAATTTGCAATTTACCCTTCGATTCATTCTCCTTCTATGTTATGTGTGTGAAACTAATGTAGACATGCATTATTTCTAATGGCCAGCAGTGGGTGGCTGCTATGGTTGCAAAAATAAGTTTGATTAGATAGAAGTCATTGAGAAAATGATTCCCTGCCATTTGATTTATTACCTCAGTAAACACTTTATTGTCTCTGTTACTAGTTTTAAGACTTCCTCGCTGTAGCTTGGTGGTCAATTTAGTAAACTGAGTACCATTTTGAGTAAAACAGCGAGGAAAGCAGGGTGTGCTTTGGGTGTGACTACCTTGTTATTGTGAAGTCACACTGTATGAGTAATGTCTTTGGTTTCTCACTTTGGCCATTTTTTAACTACTTTTGATTTTCCCTCCACATTTCACCTTTAAAAACGATTTACTTTGCCTTGTTTGGTATCATTCTTTTCAGCACAACCTCACGTGTCTGAATTTACAGTCATGTTTTCATTTTTTACATACTGTATTAACACAATTGATCTAAAATCAGACAAAAAACATAAAATCAGAGTAGAAAAAGTTATATTTTTTACTGTAACAACCACAAACATGTTTAATGAATTATATGATATATGAATTATATGATTTAAAGTTATGAAATATATATTTCATAACTTTAAATGCAAATATAAATTGACGATTTGAAAATCCTATGCACAGGTTTTGCAAACAACAATGTTATTTGCATCCGTTTACCTTTTACCTTGATTTTTTAAATAACCATTTCAAACTATTTACAGAACAATCAGCTGTTCTGCATTCATTAAGATGCCACACAAATTATTTGTGCCACTCCAAAAAATTTTTTTCTGTCAACTATAAAGGAGAACATCACAGCCTGATACCTGCAGGTCTGACAGCAGCAGATTTCTACCTGGAGACAGTAGTCGCCTCATTGTTCTGACACACAACACAAAACTATCCACAACACTACACACTAACTACACAAGACAACACTTTAACTACACACCCCAACGTGTGACGCTACGTTGCTACTTCCGTGCAACTGATATAAGATGCGGTGAGCTGAACACAGCTTCAACTGTCTGTTTGTTGAAAAATAGTAACGGACCGCATTTTCTTGTTAGTAACTGTAACGGCGTTGTAACGAAAGGAATAGTAATTAGTTAGATTACTCGTTACTGAAAAAAGTAACGCCGTTAGTAACGCCGTTACTTGTAACGCCGTTATTCCCATCACTGTTTGTTAAGCTATTTAACAGTGACTTAAGAATCATTCAAGCATAAAAAGGCACCTACTCCAGGAATGAATCAGTTTTGTGTCTATACATAATAGATAACTTCGCAGTGAATAAAATTTAAACTGCATTTTTATGCACTTTGTTACTATTCAATTCAATTTTATTTATATAGCGCCAAATCACAACAAAAGGCGCCTCAAGGCGCTTCATAGATACAGAGAAAAACCCAACAATCATATGACCCCCTATGAGCAAGCACTTTGGCGACAGTGGGAAGGAAAAACTCCCTTTTAACAGGAAGAAACCTCCGGCAGAACCAGGCTCAGGGAGGGGCGGGGCCATCTGCTGCGACCGGTTGGGGTGAGAGAAGGAAGACAGGATAAAGACATGCTGTGGAAGAGAGACAGAGGTTAATAACAGATATGATTCAATGCAGAGAGGTCTGTTAATACATAGTGAGTGAGAAAGGTGACTGGAAAGGAAAAACTCAATGCATCATGGGAATCCCCGGCAGCCTACGTCTATTGCAGCATAACTAAGGGAGGATTCAGGGTCACCTGGTCCAGCCCTAACTGTAAAAAGGAAAATTTTAAGCCTAATCTTGAAAGTAGAGATAGTGTCTACTAGCAGACTGTTGCACAAACAGAGAATTTGTTCCAATATACAGAATTTACCAAAGGTATAAAAATAAAATATAATAATAAAATAGGCTTAGGCTGCTGCCCCCGCGACCCGACCCCGGACAAAGCGGATGACGATGGATGGATGGATGGATGGAATAAAATAGTATTTTTGCACCAACAAGGTGATTCCCAAAGACCTATTATCTGGGAACCTGGCATATCTCTAATATAGAGTGTAGTGTGTCCTTGAAAATACTGAGAAAAGTGGAAGACAAAAGAAGAACTTGCAAGTCAAAAATCTATTTACAGCAGATGCACAGTATCTGAAAGTCATGTCCTTACCAAACAGGAAGGACCCAACAGAGGACCTGAGAGATGCACCTCCCTCCCACCCTTCAGCTGTTCTACCTACTGTTGACTAAAGCCTCATCAGAAACGGTCTCAGTGGAAAGGTGGCTGTCAAGAACCCATTGTTGGAAAGGAAACAGAGAGAAAAGCCTGAGGTATGCCAAATAACAAGAACTGGCCCAAAAAATAAGTAGGAAAAAAGTATAGTATACAGCGATTAATCCAAATTTAAAAATTTTGCTTCAAATAATTGTTATTATGGATGGAGGAGGTCAGGAGAGAGGTAAAACACTGTCTGTAAAAAAATTGTCAAGATTGTGACTGTCATGTTTTGGGGCTGCATATTAACCAGTAGTGTTGGAGATCTTGTTGCAATACCAATAGCTTTATTTTTTAACACGACAATGATCCCAAACACACAACAAATACCATAAATCCTACCTGGGTAGAAACAAAACATACAGTGGCACACTATCAGTCATGCACTAGCCTCCCCAGCATCAAGACCTCAACATTACTGAAGCAGTGTGGGATTAATTTGGACAAATAATGAAAAAAAAGGCAGCCAACATCCAAAGAAGAGCTTTGAATGTCCTGCAAGAAGTCTGGAGAAGTATTCCTGAAGACTACTTAAATTATAACAAACCGTGATTAAGAAAGTTCAGGCTGTCTTGAAAAATAAAGGCAGTGAAACTAAACATTTGACTTTCAAGCTAATTGTGCCTTGTATACTGTATTTCCATACATGGTTACACAATACATTTTAATAAATCTCTTCATCTACTTCTCATTATCCTAGAAAGTGTTGAAGAAATGAGGTTGACTCAAGACTTTTGCACGGTATTGAAGGTTGACTAGCCTCTGATATATAATTAACCAGACTACAACTGATATATAGCCATCAAATACATATTCAGCACCCCTCCTCTGTGTTCTCATGCCATTCAACTATTTGTAGAACAGTCCAATGGCAGTTTCAATAATCTTCTTGGATAACAAATAACAAAGCATGACTGGGTCCTGTCAGGGCCTTGAACCTGCCTGTAGACAGCAGAGGGTGGCAGCGTGTTACCCACAGGCAGAAGTGACTAAACGTAAGGCTCTTTAAGACTCTAACTAGAAGGCACAGATTGACTGACCAGCCTTATTTAACCAACCATGAATGACAAGCCATCAGCACAGGCCTGAAGACTGACACATGAATGCACTAATTTTAGACAATAATGTTACACTTGTGTATCTACGCACTGACACATTTACAAAACCATCAGCCGAGGACGCCCATGGGCTCTGTCAATCCATTGCCAAGCACTCATTAGCCTTTACGTAACAGTCTCTCTTCATGCCAAATGTCCCAGGAAAGGCTTCTGGGGGCTAACAAGCTATGTGTCAGCTGGGAATAATTTCAGGGGCAGCATGAACAAAACATCTTTTGATGTGAAAGATTGCCTTGTCTCCCAGGGAATGTCGGGTCATTCCAAAAAAGCGTTACAGCCACAACAGTGCTTATGTGGGGAAGTGTTGTAGGCGGTTCTCTGCTTGTCTTTTCATGTTGTGGAGAAATGAGAGGATGGGTTGTATGGTCCACAGATCACTGGGTTGTCCTCATTAGAGCCTCTAATGTCTCCAAATGGGAAGGCCAGATCCACAAGGCCTCGCTGAAAAAAAATCTAAAAGATTTCTGATCTGTCAGCTGCCATGACTCATTCTCGAGTCATAAAATATATGAGGGATGATTGTGTTATTTTGTTTATATCATTACCAAGGCAGTTGCATCAAAAGGCCGGGTTTTAATTTGGATTTTCATAAAGTGAATCATATAATAGGCCCTGATATTGTCTCTCCTAATGGAGATAATACTCATCACGGAGACTCTAATGTCTCCTGAAAAAATATAACCCTCTCAGTGAACTACTAACTGTATCCATAATTCACCAGGAACCAGCACCTCTTCAAGGGCAAGTTTGGAACCTTACCTTCAACAACACCGAAGGCAGAACTCTTGCAACTCACTTTATGGAGTTCACAAAGGCTCTGCACTCTTCACCTTCAAGGTACAGAGCGCTTAAATGAAGAGGTGCTCAACCATGGCAGCATGCACCCCTGCCCATAAAAAACTCCATTTTAATTCATAACACAGGCGAACATAAATGCACTTCTATTAAATTGGAAAATGGCATCCAGAAAAAAACAAATTCACACTTTGCCACAAGCCAAGAGAGAGATTAAGTGAAGAACTCAGTAGGGCAATTTAATTGAAACCTATAGGAGGGGAGAAACATATAATAAGTAAAAAAAAAAAAAGAAGAAGAAAAAAGCTGTCAAATTTTTCTGCTGGAATGTCATTTTTCACTCAGTTCAAAGGAAAAGGTCATCTGGCATCCTGCAGTATTAATATACCACCATTGATGATTGGTTTTCAATCATTCATTAAAAACTTACCATGCTCCAAGGCACAAAGCTATGATTAAGAAACATTTCTTCCCCCCTCAGTCTGACCACCAGTCCGTTTTCCCGCTTTAGGCTCACTCATCCATTCTGTTGCATTATTTAGTTTCTAATTAAAGCACCTGCAGTTATGCCCAGACTCTGTCTCAGTATATACTGTACTTTATATCTCTGTGTGGGTCCAGACAACAGCTGAATTAAGCAATCTGGAAAGAGTGGCTATGTATTTACCCTAAATGCTATTTATGTCCTCTTTTCGACTGTCTCCTGAAGTCGCCCTCTCCTCTTTCTTCCCTCAGCTTGCTGATAACATTCTTGCTCAGAATACAACTGCCTCACCTTTCAAAGCATCTGCCCTTTACATTGGCATTAGAATGATGTTTTGTTGCTATAAATAAACTGAGTCATGTCGGCCACACGGCGCTGAGAATCAACTGGCAGACATAGACGTAGACACAGAAGTCAGCGCATAAACAGTGAAGTGAACACTAGAAAAGCAAAATAAAACTCACAAGTCAGACCTCATTCTTCAGACCCGTTAATGGACTGAGAAGGTGTGATATCTTAGGAACACATCAAACATGCACCTGTCCACCATGGCTTTAGCAAGATAATAATCGTGGCAGCTGCCCATTCATAATGCCCACCCCAAACAAGGTGGGCATTATGCAAATATGTTACAAAGTGACACTGATAAGTAATGGAAGAAAATAGCTCCTTGGCAGGGGCTTTGCACCTTTACAAACCTTTTACAAGCACAAAAAGATGCTACACGCTAAAAGGAAAGGGAGAAATCCAGAAAGTAGAACTACAGTATAGGTTTTGGTCCACTGTACTTATATACTTTTACACTACACTATGCCTGTGAAGGTTCTCAGTCATCCAGGTCATCGTAGTCAAAGGAGCTTGCAAAGAAAAGCGTCTGGACTTCTCTCACCCAGTTTCACACCTTGGCTCAGATTAGAGGATCATCAGGGGGTCCTTTTGTCCCTCTGTGGGGGGATACTCCCACTAGGTTTATATCTGGGACTCTCCACCATTTGCCCTTAGAACTGAAGAAGCTTCTCGGATGAGAGGTGGAACGTCTTCAAGTAACTTAAAGAAGTCCAGACGCTTTTCTTTGCAAGCTCCTTTGACTACACTACACTATATTACTATACTTACCCACAAACGCTGAAAGCTACTTTCTCCATATAAAGACATATTTTTTTGTAAACAACATCTTGGAAAAACCCAATTGCTGTGCTGTCACATCACCTTACTAATGAAGTTGTCGAATACCACAGGGGACTAACCAAACTTGGTAGTCTGCAGAAAATGATTCAGGATGTGTTTGCTAAGGGGTGAAAAGGTCAGACACTGTCCAAATCTCTTGCTAATGATGTCGCTAAGTGCCCAAGTAAACCCAGCTGGAGAAAATGCTGACACAAACCAAACTAAAAAAAGAAATAAAACAATCACACACACCTTTCCCTACCCTTGAACTCCAGTTTCATATTAACTAAGATTACGTTTGCACCACTTACTCCTACTCTTAATTGTCTAATTCTCAGTGATATACTTCCAATTAAAGCTTAATTATGAGGAACTTAATCTATCCGAGAAATGCAAGAGATTATTATATTCGCACTTTCACATGGGGAAAGGTAGCTTGTGGGTAATGACGATGTACAGCAGAGTCTAATAAGAGATTTCTGCGTCTGTCAAACCAGACGTTTATTAGCATTCATGTGCAGGTCCAATTATCTCCTCTGATTAATGTGCTAATCAATTGAACCTGATGATTAGTGTTTTGAAACAATGTTGCATCACACCGGTAATCCTCATTCAAGCAGCGGGAGATCTTGTTTTAACAAGTGCACGACAAACTGTCAGTAAAATGGGGACGAGCATTTAATGAGAAGAGATGGTCAAAGGAGGCTAGAGGTGATTCGAGAGCTGGTGGGGTGGAGCTTACAAAAAGGAAATTTAACTGTTTCTCCCTACAGCACTTTGATAGTATCATAAAAGGTAAATCAAGTTGTGTCTGAAGAAAGATTTTGCAGAAATATAAAATTACAAAGATAAAAAAAACGTGATTTACAAGAGATCAGAATGACAAACTGAGAGATTTCACTAAAGTGAAAAACTGTAATACTGAGCAAATGTTGCCATCCTGAAAAAAATAATTTTTTGGCAGCAATGAGGCTTCACACAAAACACACAGCACAAAAAGCTGGACGATATTCTTTAGTCCTATTGCAATGAGTTCCTAAATCAGGCAATACAGTTAATAGATCTTATTAAATCCAGGTTATATATCATTCAGAATACTGATTATTAAATCAGTTTCTCAGTTTCTCTTAAAGGTTTTCCAGTCTTTCAGAGAAGCCACATACACTTTTATCATGTTTACGATGAGTTCAAGGTTGCATTACCTAATTCTCATTCAGCCGCCGAGTCCAATTCAGCGGGTGAAGGTTCTTCCAACTTGGGAGAATCAATCTCTGTGCTAATAGAGTGAAAAACATTTGTTATTTTGAGCTTGATTCCAGAGATATTCTTGTCATTCTCACAAGTGGATCTGGTTGAATAGTCATTTCAACCACGCTTTAAAGGTAGAACTCCCGATGCATACGGAAATTAGAGCACGACCACAAAGCACATGCCAGCAAGGCCCAGACCAGTCTGCATCTATGCCATGTTGGGTGAGCTTTAACTTTGAAAAAAATGAAAACGGCACAACACCTTCTGTGGCATTTCTTGACAGGAATCTGAAAGATGGCTTCTTCAAAGACACACCGTCAGCTTCTTTGGTGCACTGTGAACATCATAACACTGCAGAACACCCGGCATGGTTATGTTTCACTGTTCAGCATTCTGGAGGTCCATTGTGCTGATAAGCTTGTATTTCACTCAGATAGCGGAAGCTCTTTGGCTTAGCTTGCTAACACTGACAATTAATTGACTATATGTTACAGTTCAGTCACATTATATCAATATCTACTGTGATTTTGGCAGCACTCCTGTATATTTCTGTGTTCAGAAAAGAGGGGAACGTAACCAGTGTTACTCTTCTCTCTTTCTATGGGCCCAGCTTTGCTGATTTAGACTTGGGAGGCCTGTACACTGTACATAAAAAATGGGCATGGTCACTGTAAGCTCACTAGTTGGTTTATGGGCATCTGTTTTGAAGCATACTGTGATTCACATTGGCAGTCTGTTTTTTTTTTCTTTCTTTTTTTAAACTTAAAGTGAGGAGTGGCTGTGACTGAGAACTGGTTGGACTCTTTACAGACCTATATGGTAATGACTTGTCATTCATAGGTTAGCCATGCACTGAATACTGAATACATACCCTGTTTAATAATCTGTTTTAATGTAAATTGGGTAATTATAAAATATAAAGTGAATATTATGCTGTAGTGAAACAGGCTTACATTTTAGTCCACTTTTCTCTACAACATTGCTTCAGCTCATTGAGGTTTGCAGACATTTGTTTGCTCATGATCATTGTCCTCCTGTATGACCCAAATTGGACCAAGCTTTAGCTGTCAGACAGATGGCCTAACATTTTACTATAGAGTACTTTGATATGCACATGATTTCATAGTCGACTCAATGACTGTTTAGATCCCATGGCTGCAAAACAAGCCCAAATCACTATCCCTCCGCCACTGCACTTGAGAGTTTGTATGAGGTGTCTATAATGATGTACTGTGATTAATTTTCCCTATGCATTATAGGCAAACATCTCCACTTTGCTTTTGTCTGTACAAAGGACACTATTTCAGAAGTCTTGTGGTTTGTTCAAGTGTAACTTTGCAAGCCTAAGCTGTGCTGCCATGTTCTTTTCAGAGAGAAGAGGTATCCTATTGGGAGCCCTTCCAAACAAGCCATACTTGTTCAGCCTTTTTCTAATTATGCTGTCATGAATTATAGCTCTTTAGGGTGTTTTGCCGTTTCTTTGAGTATTGCATGGTCTGACCTTGGGGTGATTTTGCTGGGACTGCCACTCCTGGGATGGCATTGTGCTAACACACCTGAATGCTCCAGACCAGCAAAACATGCTCCTCACACTTGCTGATTATCAGATAGATAGATAGATAGATAGATAGATAGATAGATAGATAGATAGATAGATAGATAGATAGATAGATAGATAGATAGATAGATAGATAGATAGATAG
>NW_024582447.1:1442572-1484008 GCF_018398535.1 Haplochromis burtoni
AGATAGATAGATAGATAGATAGATAGATAGATAGATAGATAGATAGATAGATAGATAGATAGATAGATAGATAGATAGATAGATAGATAGATAGATAGGCCACCAATGTAAGGATGTTACAACATCACACACTATTTTTAACTTTTGGGATTAAAATTTTTGATCAAGTACACAGACACCACTTACTGTATATTGATTGACATAAAGTGCTTTGCATAGTTTTAAGGTACATAAATTTTTTATCTGTGCCAGCTGGGATGTGTCTGATTTGTCCCAGATTCATCTGACACTCTTTGCAGGCTGATGTTTTTGCACCATATTTGTTTATATTTTCATATTTCTTAATCTTGGTGCCAATCATAATTACTTTGAGAAATATCGCTGGTAATAAGTAATGTGTTTAGAGACCATTCCTGGATCCAGATTCCTGGATCATTCTGCACTTTCATCACACAGCAGGGGAACTCGAACCTCGTGTGCCAAATCATATGGGCACATTGGTCAATTCAATCTGACGCTATAAATTAGAACAAAAATGGGAAAAATGTTCCAGATTAATTTACAAACAGGTTCACAGGGCTGGGATAATGAAGGGAACATGGAAAAGTTTCAACTTATTTTCAGCCACGCGGTGAAAACAATAACCCCTCTGGCTCGCTTCTTAATTAAAAATCTGGCCGGAGAGAGAATTTTTCTTTTTTTTTTCTCTATGAGGTCTGGTAAGCTAACTTGCTTACAAGCTTACAAATTAAGGAGCCAAGTGTCTGCCATTGTTAATATTCTAAAACTTTCCTGCATATCCTCCCTGGCCAGATGACCTACAGGGCACTGTTATGTGACGTTTTGAATGTTTAAATAATGCCTTTTGCAGAGCTGCTTCTTTTCCAGATTGTAATTCAAAGTTCTTTTATTTAATAAATTTTCAACCAAAACTACTCTAATCATCAAATACTTGTTTTATAAAAGCACTTGGTCTTTTGCACCCACAGACTAGCAAGAAGTGATGAAAGGAGTAGCTCTGACTCTTCATCTGACTGAGCCACACAATTGGAAGCGATCACAGGCCGCTAAGAATAACTAAACTTTTGTGATTTCATCTCTCTGATGAACATTACTTGAGCTGAGTGGAAGATTAACTGAAAACATGTACTGCAGGTTTTGATTTACTGAGTTCTGTGACTTATTGTTTACTTTCCAATATTACTCAGTGTCCTTTTCTTCAATTGAGTCAGCCTGCGACTCATACCAACAGAGTGGAAAGGGGAAAACAGATGCAGGAGATAATAAAATAAGTGCTGATTCACCAGCGGTCACCCCACACTCTTCAAACTGTTTTTTTATTCCTTTTTCCAAAAACATTTTGCAAGCTAATGTTGTGTCTTAGTGCTAGGTAAAGCATTGTTCGGTTAAGTTTTAAAGTGTATAGATTGACATGGTGATTGTTATTGTTATTTGCATCCACATTTTCAGGGGATTTTCAGTCCGGATCACATCTATGGAGCTCTGAAAGTGTTTAGCTCTTTTGCCTCACAGAAAGAAGATCCTAGGTTCATATCCAGTCTTGGGTCTTTCTGTGTGGAATTTGCATAATTTCTTTGTGTCTACATGGGACTCCATCCCCCAATCCAAAGACATGAATGGGGTTAATTTAATCAGTGATTTTAAATTGAGCATAGGCGTGAATGTGAGCATGAATAGTTGTTTGTCTCCATGTGTTTACCCTGTGATGGACTGGTGAGGTTGTACACTGCCTCTCGCCAATTGAAATAAGCTCCAACCCTCCTAGTAATCCTGAATTGGATAAGCAGAAGAAGATGGATGGGATGGGTGGATGGATGGATGGAAGATTAAAAACTCACACATTCTTCTTCAGTCTTTTAATTCATGCTCAGAAAACAAAGACTTATCCTATACATTTCCAGACATTTTCCAGACTTTTCACCATCGCCATCAGTTCACTGTCAAACACCACAGGCTTATCCACAATGCACATCCACAATGCACATTCACAAACCACCAAAAAAAAGGCTGCTGGCGTCTTAGCTTGTCATTGTTAACAGGAGATGGGCACACATATTAAACAGAGACGGCTACACTTTCCTATGGGCACAAAACAAGCAGACCTTTCAATAAACATAACAGACTGCAGCCACAAGATGGCAGTAATGTAAAGGATGGATGCAAACAGGTCTTTATGACAGTGCTGTCTAAGATGAAAGGAGAGAGATTACTTTACTTTGGTACATTTAAATGTTTGTCTGTTTTTAGAGGAAAACACTGATTTCCATGCTTGTCCTGACAGAATCCCTTTGAGAAACACAATTTAAGTTGCTTTACCCCCGCCTGCATGTGACATGCATCTGCAAGTCGCTTTGCAACCCACTTTCACCTCACATACTCTATTATGCTGATGTTGCTGATGTCGCTCTTCTCTGCGGGATCTTGCTCCTGCTCTCCAAGCTTGCATGTGAAAGGACGCAGTATCACAAATATAAACAGTAACTGCGATTTATTCTTCCTTTGGCTTCAGTGATCCAGTGAGTGACAATTCAATAACTAATTTAATAACTAAAATGGGCAGACAGTGTTAGAATGACCAGTTTACTACCTCCCATGGTATTATGTTTTTCTCCAAAGCTCTGATGTTTTCTTCAGCCATGTATTCATACAGATATCATTTTCTCAGTCCATACACTCCTCTTACCTCCTCCTATTCTTCCTCTTGGCTTAGACACTGATCTCTGGTGTGAAAGCCCTGACGCCCTGTTGCTAGAGAGGAAGAGAGTCTCAGTGTGATGGGACTAAATGTCTTGCCAACACACTCTGTGGAGCGAGCGCCTGTGGAGGTCTGTATGGACCCTTAGATGTGGAGTACAGAGACAGACCCTCCAATAACAACAGCCCTCTATATTCAGGCACATCCTCGAAAAGACTGCCAGTGATGGCCAACTGCCTGATTTACACACAAACATGGACGCAAACATAGAAAATAATACATACTGTAAGCACACACACACACACACACACACACACACACATCTATGCCTACATCTGCAGCTGAAGTCCCTCGTTTCCCCTCACACACATACACACACACGCGCACAGCGCTGGTCGAGCCATGACTCCACTATGAGTGATACATAGGATCATTGTGAAGCTCGCTACAGCTGAGGCCCCACATTTATGTCACTGTGTGGTACTGGGAGGACAGATGCACACTGTTACAGTGCAGAAGAGAATAAATCAAGATAATTTGCCCTCACAAACACACACCAAATTGTTTTATTACCAATAAAACTGACATTGGAAACTATGAAAACTCGCTTGATTGAAAGTAATTTGACTGACAGGCTCAACTTTTTGCCTTTTTCATCAGCAGCACTTGAAGGAGAAACTTCTTCATTTTAATCTGATACAGAAGATAAAAAAAGGCATCTTTGTGGAGAGGTTTCTTGTAATCAGCTCTGCAGGACCAAAGCTTCGTAAAGCTTAGAAGTTAACAAACCTTAACCAACAGCAGCCGTTGACCAAAGAACTGGAGAAGTGCTTCTATTTTACACACCCCATTACCAGCAGTACTTTATTTCTATTCACCACTGAATGCTAATCATGCATTTCTTCAATAAGTAGCTCTAGCACTATGCGCCAAGCGTCAATTTTCATTTGGCACCAAATGTCAAGTTGTTTGTATGTTTCAGAGATCTGAAATCATTCGCTAATATGCCAGTTGCTCTTTGGGAACAGGACGGGTAGGAGGTTGGGTCAAAACTCTATCGCTGATGACAGTTATTATAAGATAGGTTGCTATTTGGTGCGAGGCAGGAATTATAAACCATATCTCACTCTCCCTTTATATCTATTTCTGTCAGCATCTTTCTGATGTGTGCGTCGGAGTTTTGTGTTATTGATTTTGTGTGTTTTGGCATGTGAGCTGAGAAGATTGATGGAGGTTACCATTTCAAAGCATGTAATTCATCAGCATTTGACAAATCCATATCTGACACAAACCCCATCAGTAGCAGGTACACCTTTCTTGTTTCTTTTTTTTTCTTTTGTGTGTTTGTGTGCGTGTTTCAGTTCAGATGAAATCTACAGTGGGATTTTTGTGTGGGGGTGTGTTTGTGGAGTTGAAGTGGGGGTGGGGTGGTCCCTCAATTTGAAAGCAGAGAGAGATTGACAGTTAGGATTGGACAATGTTTATCTACAATGGAGCTGAGGAAAATAGGTTTGTCCCTGATGACATTTTCATCGATTGTAACATGTACTGCCCTTCTTCCCACTGAAAATGACTAATCTCAGGACTTGCGGTAGTAGTTTTGTTCTTGGGAGGTCAAGGTGCCATGTTCACACAACGTGTAGGACTTCTTTGTTTTATCCCTTCATAGATTTTTCAATCTTACTCCACTGAACTCAAGAGAAAGAAAGAAAGAAGCAAACAAATGGGTGTTTTTTTTTCTCTATTCAGGTATTTACCTGAAAAAACTATTTAAGCTCACTAACATACCACAGTGCAGAAGTAATGAACCACCTCTCATTCCTTTTATTTTGCTTCATTGTAGTTAGCCTGGTGCAGTAATTCTCCAGGCTTTCTGAAGGTATTCCAAAAGACACTGACCCATTAATTCCAAGCATAAAAGTGCATCAAACTCAAGAGATGAATCAGTGTTATGCCTACAGAGAACAGACAACTTAGCACAGAACCAATTTTAAATTGTATCTTCAGGCTTTGACATTCATAAAGTAATAGTTTTGCACCAACAAGATGATTGCCAAAGAGCCGTTTGCTAAAAACCTGACACATCTCTGTACAGAGAAAAGCTTGTCCTTTGGGGAAGGACACACAAGTGGAAGGCCAAAGAAGAAGTGTCAAATTTAGAAAAAAATACAATTGAACACTATCATTTGTGGATTGGCCTCCCCATATGCCTGACCTCAGCATTATTAAAGTAGTGTTGGATCATCTTGACAGAGAACAGAACAAAAGAAGAAGAGCTTTGAATGTCCTTCAAGAAACCTGGAGAACTATTCCCGAAGAGGCTTAAAGAAATTACGAGAAAGCTTGACAAAGAGAGTTCAGGCTGCATTGAAGTATAAAGGGGGTCGTCACCAAATATAAACTTAACAAAATGAAGAGTGCATCAAGACTTTAGCAACAGTACTCTGCATTTGCACCTGGCCTAAACTGTTTCTGGGGCCCCTTATTTTTTGCAGGGATTAGGAAACCATAGACATAGAGCTTTCAGAGGAGTGTAAGGTGATTGAAATTAAGCCGCACTTGCTGAAAAGTAGGTGTGGCACTATTATCATGTGAGAATATGACGAACCTCATGGACAAACTGTGATAGCTCCATGGCGTGCATCTGGTCTCATAAAATGGACTCATATTGCTATGTTGTTATGTGACCCTGCAGAGCAATCACTGAACCTGATGCCTGCAAAAACACTGCAGTTCCTCCATGTTTAACAGATGGCAATTGTGATGGGAACCATCCTTTGGTGTTTGGCTGTCCACAAACATCAACCAATCCCTGTTAAAATGAGGTGCACTGACCCATATTAGTTTTTGTGTGTCATCTAAAACAGGCTGTGCACCCTTTGGTATTTCAAATTGTTTCTGGTTGATACCCTTGCCCAGTGATCTGAAACCTTAATACCCCAGTCAGCACCTCTAAACTATTAAAGTGTCCCCAAGAACAGAGTCACTTGCACATTATTTGATGTCTTAATAAGAACAGTGTGAAGCCTACAAAAAGTAGTAGTAGCCACAATGTTTTTACCTCGCTAAGTAAGCCAGCTGAGTGGAATCTGGCAACGCTGACACTGCAACATCTTCACACTGAATTCACATCCTTGAAATAAACATTTCTGATTAAATTCTTTTTGGTTTTGAGAGATGTTATTAAATCTACCGCATGCCTGAGCTTCTTCTTGTTATTGCCCTTCTTCACTGATGAGTCAAGACTGTCCTTATCAGAAAAAACACAGTAATCAACTCTTATTTAACACGTTGGAATAAAGAGTTGATATTTAGCAATTTTTTTAAATTTAAAGTACTTCAGTTTGCCTCATACCTTTCACACTTTTTATGAACTTTTTAAAGGTTGTATTTCCTTGGAGTTAAAAAAAAACAACTCACTTTCACCCTAATGTAAACACACATGCTAAAGCGTACAGTATGATGAATGGCAAATACTGATCTTAGCCACATTTAATCCATTTTCCTAATCTTCTTTCGTCATCAGGCTCTCCCTCAGACACATCTGCTTGTTTATGGGTCCCCGGAGGGTTGTGCCGAACAGCTACGCTCTCTGGCGAGTTCAAGGTAAATTCCAGCCGGGCGTGGTCAGGGTCTGATGAGCATGACACATTTGTGCTGAAATGCACTAGTTTAGCTTTATGAAAATCTGTTGACTTTACTGTTGAAACAAGCCTTGGCAGTTAATAAGTATGTCAAGGTAATTCTCACGGAGTCATATATGCTCCCTATAGACTGATGTGCTGTAAGCATTCCAATATTCTGTGCCACTGGAATTCATTTTTAAACTGCTTTTTGCACCGCTTTCAAGCCGCTCCCTGCCAAAAATCCAATGTTTCTCCCTCAGCAGTGTCTGGGGGATAGTGACTCATTGAGTCATGTCATTAGATAATGGGTTTGGAGGAGTTATTCAAATAAACACAGTTCCTGGATGTAAAATGGAGGCAGAGAGTTCAGCGTTGTTTTTTGTGGGGATACCAGGGGATTTCCAACACTGCTGCAGGGCCCATCTGTTGTAGATCGAAGCAGAATCACAGAACCAGTGACCCATACTGCAGCTGCCCTGTCACAATATTGTTTTTAAAGGTATACCACAGCAGCCATCTGTACCTTATTGCCAGTGGCACTTGAACAAGATATTCTTGGGGTAATGTCAGCGGTAAATATACCATAATCCTCAAGCAGGTTTGCAGTTCATCATTTACTTATTGATCGGCGCGGCTCCCAAGTGATCGCAGCAGTGTTGGCTCATGTTTATGTGTGTGGGCTGTACAATAGTGCTTCAAGCACAGTCATCTATGACTGTGTTTCAGCTGTCTTCACTCAGTCAGTATTATCATTAGCAATAATATTAACATTTTTCAAAATGCACCTCATTGAGATAGTGAATAATTTGTTTTGTTGCTGTTGCTGGAAAACTTGTAATAATTTTGTGCATTTTAATAGACAACAAAGACACACATGCGGCTGGTTTGACTATTTAATCTACAAGCACACGAGCTCCACCGGGATGTATACAGCCTTCTTTTAAATGATCACGTAAAGGTTTTTTTAATACGTGTGCTCGACATAAACCCTTTACAGTATCTATCTGTACAAAACACACAAACTGGCATATCTATAAGGTGGGATCATAAAGTTTTGTGCCTTTGCCCATAAAAATTTAACACCATACCTGGTTGTACCTGAGGTAGTGCTGCACCACTTCCAGCTTAGGTGTTTTTTCTTTTGTTTTTTTCGCCATCACTCCATGGAGGTCCTGTTCTTACCTCTAAAGAAGGGTCAGAAACATGAACCTCAAACTTGAACCTCATTTGGGGGAATGATGAAGTTGCTGGAAGTCAAATCTAGTGAGAGGAGCAGGTGGTTAGACATCTTAGGGCATTCATAGTGTCATGGGCTGTCTTTTTGAAGCAGAAGTTGATGTTTGCTCTCTCTGTAATGTTAGGGTGCATACTTAAATCCACATACAGGGCCTCCAGGGAGCAATATAAACGTCGCAGCAGCACTGAAAGTGATGACCTGAAGGGAGAGAATAGTTACAGTTTAACCATGTATAGTTACGGGCCTATCTTTTTAGATTTTTTTTTTAATTTTGGTTTGTTTTGTTTTAAAACAGATGCAGAAAAGTCATTTTTATTACTGTAAATAAAATTTGTGTGGATCTCCTGTGTGGATCACATTTTTATGTCTTTTTAGTGGTGCTGCAGGTAGAACTTTGCAGTAATTAACTATGTTACATCGACTAATTTAGTGGCTTTAGAAGAGACAGTTTTTAGTCCTTTAATCTAAGGTTAACTCTAACCCATCAAAAAAAACCTCAAATAAAATTTGTAATTTCTGTTATTCGTGCTGTTTTTTTTATTTATTGTTAATTTATTTAATATATATATATATATATATATATATATATATATATATATATATATATAAATATATATATATATATATATATACATATATATATATATACATACATTATATACATACATATATACATATATATATATACATATATATATATATACATACATATATATATACATATACATAACATATATATATATATACATATATATATATATACATATATATATACATATATACATATAAGTCATATTCCCTTCATTTGTGGACTTAGCCTTGATGTTTCCCGTTGATTTAACGGTCTAACTAATTTGCTCAATTATATGAAGAGTGCTATTATTACAATAGTGATCATAATCTTTCCTCGCTGACAAGCTGCTCTTGAGTTAATGAACATACGACCGAACGAATCGCACCAATTTAAACAAGTGCAAAGAGGAGAGATTTCTCCCACTAAGATTTTTCTTGTGTATGTGATGAAGCTGGACTGCTTGGAAAGCTCCTTCCCCCTTGCATTATTGATTAGTTGAAGTAAAAAGATCTTTACATATATATATATATATATTTACTATATAATATATAATATTATTAATATATATATATATATAATCCAAAACATCTGCCACAGAAGCAATTTTTTTAAATCTCACTCAATTTTCACCTTTGGATCAGTGAACAGGATTTCTTAATGAGAAGATTATGTGTTTCAAGTCCCTCTTTAAATCGCTAAGAAGCATTTTGATTCATGAGGAACAGAGAGGACATCATTGAGGAGATCACTGTTTTTAAGATGATGTAATAAAGCACTATTTCTTACACACGATTATACATTTGATTGTATATAAACTCAGCAGTCATTTCATTAGCTAAATATTTTATGAGCCAATCACATGGCAGCAACTCGAAACATTTAGGCATGTAGACATGACACAAAGTGAGCATCAGAATAAAAACATAAGGTGACTTTGCATGGCTGGTGGTGCCAGACAGGCTGGTCTGAGTATTTCAGAAACTGTTGATCGACTGGGATCTTTGGGACCATCTCTAGGACTTACAGAGAACCCTCTGAAAAAAGGGAAATAACCAGTGAGCAGCAGTCCTCTGAGTGAAAATGCCAGAAGTCAGAGGAGCTGATGGGAAGGGAACAATAACTCTAATAACCACTCATTGCAACCAAAGTATGCAGAGGACTATCTCTGAATGTGAAGCAAGTTGAACCTTGAAGCAGATGAGCTACAGCAGCACAAGACCACACCGGGAGCCACTCCTGTCAGCTAAGAGCAGACACAGAATCACCAGAATAGAACAATAGAAGAACACTGTTACAAGAAAGCAGTGTTTAAATACCACAATATATGTCAATCACACAGCGTACCCGTTGGTCTAACGTCTGCTTCCAGAAATAACATTTCACAAATCATCTCAAACTGGGTTCTTAAACATGATGGCGAGTTCACTCGACCCCACAGTCATCAGGTCTCAATCCAATAGAGAACCTTTGGGATGTGATGGATCAGGAGATTCACATCATGGATGTACAGCCAACAAATCTGCAGCAGCTCTGTGACGCCATCATGTCAAGACGTCTAAAATCTCTGAGCATTCCTCAGAGATTTTAGACTTTCCAGCACCTTGTTAAATCTGTGATAATTTAATTGCTTCCTTCAGCTTTTTTTTTTTTTTTTTTTTCTGCTGTGTAAAATGTTACAGGTCACTATCACAGCTGTTGTCTGCTTGTGATTGAAATTAATTTTAAGGACTTAACCCCTTAAAATCTGAACCATAAAATAATGTATTTTTTTAATGGAGTTTTTATTAAACCTTTTCACAAATAAAAATGTCATTAACTGAATATTTGTTTCGATATAAGAGTTTTAATTTGGGTCGTACTTTGTCATATTTCCTGCAGTCTGCATTTTTTTTTTGTTTGATTTTTTTCCTTTGTTTTTTTTTCCAATGTATTGTTTTTAAAAGTATTGTGCAATTTATTTATTTTATTTTTGATATTCATATCTTGGGGTTCTCCCTTGATGGCGGACTGGGTTGTGCCTATTTAAGTGGCTTCCTCCTGAAAACACTGTGTCTCTTGCTTTTTTTGCCTCCCTTGCTGCTTTCACACTGGACGCCTTATTGGTTGCAATGATTATGTTAAAAAATTACATTAATTAAAAAATAAACTGATGTGTTCCTTCTTGAAGCTGTATCAGTAATTTTAGAAATAAAAAGCCCTCTACACACTCCTGTATCGCTTCTGCTTTATATCCCAGTAATTAAGTAATGAGTGATGGGCCAACACTTGCATATGCACATGCTGTTATAGTGAAGAAAATAATAATAATAATAATAATGGATTGGATTTATATAGCGCTTTTCAAGGCACCCAAAGCGCTTTACAATTCCACTATTCATTCACTCTTACATTCACACACTGGTGGAGGCAAGCTACGGTTGTAGCCACAGCTGCCCTGGGGCAGACTGACAGAAGCGAGGCTGCCATATCGCGCCATCGGCCCCTCTGGCCAACACCAGTAGGCAAGTAGGGTAAAGTGTCTTGCCCAAATGAAACTATATGGTATATATGTACTTGGCCTCAGGGCATAGATGTGTTTTTATTCTCTCGGAGCTCATGGCTTTGCTCTATTGACAGGCTAGCAGTGGCAAGGCTTGGCTGATAGGCTCTCGGGGCTTTTAGTTGTGCCCTTGTTTAGATGGTTTTGAAAAGAGAAGCCTGGCCTCTGTGGTTATCGCTGGCACATTAAAGGGAGTGAATATAGATTTTATCCTTTCCACATCACATCTTTTTTATTTTTTCTTCACGCTCTGGTCTATTTATCTCTTGCTCTCCCCTTCCTTCTCCCTCACTCTGTCCTTGCAATAATGACAGCAATTCATATTGAATTTCTCTATTCCCTGAAAGTGATGAAGATGAGGCACTGGAAGGCAAACAATTGGGAGGTGGCAGTTCATCAAGAAAAAAAGAACCCACTGGGGAAAGTAGAGGTGGGAGTGATAGGCTCTGCTGGAGAATTGAGGAGAAAAAAACACAGAGCAGGACAGATGCATTTCTGGGATTGAGTGTGAAAGATGAGGTAGGATGCCAATCAAGAAATGAAGCATCCTCACTATAAGATGGGGAGAGTAATTGAAGGAATGATGGGGTTAGGAATTCAAAAAGGACAATGAGAGAGCACACAGGAAAAACTGGGATGAACCTCAGTGCACTACCCTTCAGTCCCCAGAGCCCTGTGTGAAAGTAGTACCTGAATATCCTTATAGCACAGACTGGGTGTGAGCACACGTTTTTAATTGATTTATATTATAACTTGCAGTATTTGACAGTAAAGAAGTAGTTTGTTTGTTTTTTTCCTTTTTCCCTTTGAATTGCAAGAAGACATCAGCATCGTCTTGCAAAAATAAGCAGTGTGCAAAACCTCCGAGAATAAAGACAAAACTGTCAGCAGCAAATAGCATAGGAGGCAAGGGGCGGGACCATAGATGCAAATAGATGCTTAAGCGAGAAGACAATGTCTGGAAATTTCACCTGAGCAACAACAGCTCTACAATGAGTAGAGTTTTCTTTTTAAACATGTGGTCACACCCTTGAACCCACCTTCCACACTTAAATCGCTGCTGGAGAGACTCCCCTTTTATGTTTTTCTTGTTCATGGCTATGTTTAAAACACTGGGAGGTAGTCCAAAAGAAAACCATTGTTTAAAGACACAAAGACACAGGTGCATTTACAACCCAGAAAACAGAATACAAAGGTTTGCCAATCTCTTCAATCCATAGATTATTGGCATTAGAACGCAGAAAGCATATCAAATGTTTAAACTGGGAAGTTATACCATGTTATGAAAAAAAGGTCATTTTGAATTTGATGGCAGGAACACATAAAAGAGTTGGGACATGTTTACACTGTGTGGCATCCCAGATACTTTTAACAACAGTCTGTAAACTTCTAAACTGAGGGAACCGGCTGCTGGACATTTGGAAGAGTTGTCCCGTACTTGTGTGATATTTGATTCTAGCTGCTCAGCACTCTTCTGGATCTTCTTTGTCATACTTTTCTCTTTCATAGTGGGCAAAATGTTTCTGGACTGCAGGCGGACCAGTCCATCCCCTGGACTTTTCTACAGTGAAGCCATGCTGTTGTAAAAAAATACTACTACTAGTACTAAGATATTACTGAATTTCCCAGAGTAACCCACCCAAGGTATAAATAAAGTTTCATCTAATCTAATACAATATGGGTTTGTGTGAGCTGTACATTATATTTATTTACATTTTATTGACTGTACCATCTTTTTTCAAAGTGAAAGCGAGTTTGTTTCTAAAAATAATTATATGTTTTAAACAGTTATCAGGACAATGTGTTTTGTTCATTAGAAAAACACAGTTTTTAAATATAATTTGTGGTTTTGTGTGTACTCCACAAAATGCACCAGAAAAAAGAGGTTTACAGACAGTACCCTGTCAGTGATTGCTAGGATCACCACCCATGTTTATTTATTTATTTATTTATTTACTTTGCTGTGTGTAAACAACAAATTAAATAATTGGTAAGCAGCATCTAACATTATTATGAATGCTTGCAAGAAGTTTGGCCTTTTTGATATTTCCTCATTCTAACTGCAACATTTTACATTAAATTGCAATGAATTTAGTTGCCGTTGATGGTAACCTAGCAACGGTCTATTACAGCACAAGCGATGATGCTGGAGTTGGTACTCAGCTGTGTCTCGGCGTAACTTGTTAGTGGGTAATTAGGTCAGCTTGTTACATCAAACAGCACAAATGCTCTCAAGGCCCAACAGTCCTCTGCATGAAGCCAAATTAAAGCAGCAGCCTTGAAAAGCAGAACTGTCTTAGAGTTACACATGATGTGGGGACACGCACGATTCATAACTGGAGAGCGTGGTCAAGTGAGCCCGGTGCTGGTTAGAGTCACAGATTTCAAACTTGAGAATTCTTGAGTAAAAATGCAGAGCACAGTTCAGATAATACACCAAACATTCTGGGTTTTCATATCTAATTCTGTCTTCAAATGCGTGCTAAGTGGCCTAAAACGATCAATTTAGTAAGTAATAAATACTGAGAGATTTAACGTGAAGAGGAAAAGAGAAAGAGAAGAATGAATAAAAGAGAGGCAGGGAAAATAAGAGAAAAGATGGATGATTTCCACTGACAGCAGGCAGCCGGGTGGTTCCCGGGGGGCTGCAAGGGTACTGTGACAACTTCACAGACATAAACACACACACATGCAGACCAACACTCACACAACCACAGATAGTTACCTACCACCAGACTTCAAACTGAGTCTATTTTCCCTTTTTTCTTTCTACCAGCTTTCTTAAATGTGAGCATTTTTTCATTATAATGGCACAACGTGTTTCTGATTCTCAGTCCTCTGTCTTGAGGCGTTCAGTGAGATGATGATGCACCCCTCAGTCAGGACACAAACAGCATTTCCACAGCAGGTCATAACTCAGTCAAGCTGCCTTGATGAGACTCATAACTACTGTGTTGAATTTACGGTTGCTCAACTTTGCACTCACGGCTGCACGCTCTCCTCCATTCAACCTCTTTGGTTCAGTGTAAGCCATCACACTGACTTTCACTAAGCCCTTTAGGATAATTAATTTATGGCACGGCACTGTGACATCCTAAAGTCCTCTTTGAGCAATTACAGTGTGGTCAACTTATTCGTCTTGTCAGCAGCACAACTTAAATGCCCTTAATTCTTTCAGAACAGTGGGTTTACTGGGATGTACATATTGGTGCTGACAGGCTGTCAGCATGCTGGATTAAGACCTCCACTGGCCCTTCTGTGTTTAAGGTCAAAGTGCCACTCACGATGTCAAAACACATCTGCTGGCGCCCACAACAAACACATATCACATCCATTTAGAGTCATGTGGAGCGCTTGTCCCCAAACATCACTAAACATTTATCAAATAGCAAGCAATTGATCCATGAGCTTAAATTAATCCAAAAAATAGCAGGATATATTTTAATGGTGTGCCACTTTGATCCTGTTGTGAAAAAGTAAAGTAAGTAGTTATTCTCCTTTGTTTTGACAGACTGGATTATCTAACTTCTAACAGGCTGGTTTATTAAATTGAGCTACTCCTCTTTATTAACTGTAAAGCCAAAGCAAATCTCTTTTGACATTCTTGTTGAGCAGATGTGTTCCACAGTTTATTCTTGTGTCACTACAAATTTCCTGACTAATAACCTTTAAATTAAATTGACTGAATCTGGACTTGTGTGAAATAAGCCAGTTATGGTCCACACCCCCGGGGCAGACTCATAATCAGGCCATCTCATCCCACCCCATCACGATTTGTTGATATAACACGAGTCCAAAGGGGGGAAAGTAATCTAGATTACAAAAATATATAAGTCTGGGACCGACTACAGTACAGTTGTCTTCACACAGATGTCAGTAAAAACGTGCTGAGAAAGTTGTTCCAAGTTGTTCTGTTTTTATCTAAAGGCCAGGATATATAATAATTGTTAGCTATGTTACTAGAAATACTCCATTTCATTATTGTTTAGGGAAGTGGGCTGCAGGACATACAGGAGACAGACCGCAGGATGAGGGTCTGCTATCTAGCTGCAGGTTCTGTTACTATGCTGTGTTTACATTTCTGCATATCTCTGCAAATGGACATCACACTGGGTCACGTCTGAAAAAAATCTTAAGTTCTGCACTACATGTGTAAAACCAGCTCAAGACACGAGTTTCAGTATTTACACTGCAGAGGCACTGAGCAAATCCAGGTCACTCGTTCCTTCCAGCAGTGCCATAACAATGACTGCATCCTTTTAACATCGTCACACCATCACAGTCGGTATTACAGCTGATGCTTCTAAAGATGGCAAACGCAAATCACATATCTTGTTTTACCATGAGAACTGCCATTGTTCCTGCGCTGACATCATCTCTCTCTTTGCAGAATTACAGATGAGTGGCTTTTACCCTGTTTGTTCTGCAAAGTGGCGAGAGCGAGGAGTGCTGTCCGCAGACTTTGTGAGTTTGTGGTAATTAAAGCTGGATAGAGCCCTATCAAGTAAAGCTGCTTATGTTTAATACAGTCAGCCATGCAGACATGGGCCGGCGGCATACGGCCCTGTGCGGTAGGGGGACGGCATGGCACACAGCCTTTGCACATAATCCCACCCAATGCATCAGCATGGGGGAGGGGGTGAGGAGGAGAGAGTGGTTATTACGCTTGGGTATTCAGCAAAAGTTAAAGAGCATTTTATTGTTTGTGTGTGTGTGTGTGTGTGTGTGTGTGTGTGTGTGTGTGTGTGTGTGTGTGTGTGTGTGTGTGTGTGTGTGTGTGCGTGGCAGAGACTGAAAGCAAAGAAAGAGAGAGATGGGGACAGGACAGTTGAGGGGGGATGGAGGGAGTTGCAGAGAGTGAGAGGGATTTAGTTTATGGCAGATAGACTTCAGTGACTAACTCCATTGTGCGAGTGCTCTGTGGCGTGTGGATCAGAGACGGAGAGAGTGTCCTTTCCGCTTAAATCTGCTGGCATCTCCAACCAGGCAGTCACTCACTCAGTCACCATGCAACACAGCTGTGCAGGAAAGTAGTCCTTGAAAATCCTGAAACAGACAAGTACAATCTACAGACGTACGCACCTGTATAACTGCAATATTACATATTTTTTAAAAGAAATTATACAAATTGGTGTAAAGAAACTATTCCACAAGGTTTTACTACATACAGTATGAAAGGGTCGGGCCATAACTTTCATTGAAGGTGGGGCTTCCGTTTTGGAGTCAGTTAAACATGTGCATTTTCATACTATCACCTCAGTACATCCCGTTTGGTCTCGAGCGTCTCCACAGCACATATTGCCATGTGAGCTGCTTCGTGTCCCTAGCTGTAGTTCAGCAATGACTTTGAGGGTTGCAGCATTTCAGCTGTGCTCTGGTTCCCTTCATTTTTCCTCCTCTGTACGTCTGTATTATGAAGGCAAAATATAGCATGGTACTAAGTGTGTAATTCCCATAGACTTCAATAAATTTTTATCTATTTCACCTGAAAATATGCTGTCATTATATTTATCTACAAATACTTAGTGGTAGATAAACTAGAATAAAGGCATAATAATTCGAGTTCTTAGATAAAAAAAAAAACATTTATACTGCAAGTAATAGCAATTAGCACATAAGTAATTTTAAGCAGCAACTTTAATTTTGTTGTTTTTCCATGACATAACAAACTTTCCCCATCTTACATTGTAAATACACTGTACTTTCAGGAGCATGGGCTTTTTACATTTATATTATGTATTATACTGGTACGCATAATTAATGTTTCACTACTCAGTTATGCTCTTTTATTACATATAAAAAAATGTGATATGGGCATTTCTGGAGAAATGTAGCTCTGGGTCTCCACTAACATACTTGGAAATTGTGCTCAGCTTAAAATTACTTACACACTACTTAAAATTACTGACGCACTACTTACAATAACTAACAGTATAATTATTTCTTCTTTAATGTAAAATCTTGAATTAGTAGCCTTTACTCTATTGTATCTTCTGCTATGTATGTCTAGGTAAATGTATTTCAGTCATAATTTTAGTACATACATAGAAATTCTCTTTGTCACAGGCTGAATTATAAAGTGCTACCACGATTTCTACCGGAGAGATTGCAAAATCATCATCAAAAACATTAAGTAAGCAGAAGACTTTGAAAGTTCCCTAGAGGTATGCGCTTCATCCTCACTTCGAAAGTGGTAAGAGGAACTTCTTAAAATTAGTGTCGTGGTTGTTACCAGCTGCAACAGTGTGGTTAGTATTTTCCTCCTCGTGTGACACTGTGCATGTGTTAAAGCATACACTTAGTGATACAGTATCTGCTTCCTCAGAGGTCTTAAAAGTTCCCTAGAGAAATGATCTTCATCCTCACTTGGGAAGTGGTAAGAGGAACTTCTTAAAACTGGTTTCATGAGTGTTACCAGGTGCAGCAGCGTGGTTAATATTCTCCATCATCATGTGGCTTTGTGCATCCGTGCGACACTTACAGTAATTGTATCTACTGAAGTCAGGGGGTTTAGTAGCTACTGAAGTCAGGGCTGGGATCTGTCATCACAAGAGCATCACAATTCTGCAGGATACAGTCAAAAAAATCTAAATGAAGGCCCACTCCAAGGACAAATGTGGTATTAGAAGTCAGTTGTTTTACAGCTGTATGTAGATGGTCTCATTTGGGGGTTTTTTGCATTTGGCATTTACTTTCCTCTAATTTGGCATTTGTTCTTGTTCACAACAAAAACAACTGCTGTAGCTGCAGGTAATTACAGTCTTATCAAACCTACTGAACACACTGATTAAGATATTGTCTGGGGGTTGTGGTATGGCATTATGGCATACCGTCAATTGCACACTATGGCATGCATGGCCTGTGGTGTGATCTAAAGGAGTGTAAAACAGACCTGTGATATGGCAACACGCTGGATATGGATAAAGATGTGGAACGTGTTTTCGATTATCAATTGACGTCTAACGATTGAATTCTCCAGTTGCTCCTCCATTTTGCTGCCATAATTGGCCGAGCTATTACTTGCTACTCAGCATGCATTTACATAACTGATTTCTGAGAAGTGGAGAGGGAGTTGTCCAGCTCACAGACCTAAATGAGAGGCGTACAGTGCTGTAATTTCACAGCTGTAATGTGGCATCAAATTAGCCTTTCAGATCAATGCCTAATCTAACCTCAGCCCAGAAAAAGATCTAAGCGATCCAGCCTCGAAGACAACTGCCAAATCCCCCAGCATCCTCAGTGGTGGTGCACTTTAATAAGCTGTAAGCTCTTCTTCTGATTTGAGACAACCTGAAATAACACTAATTCCCTTGATGAAAGGAATGTTATTTCTATAAATGTGACACATGTAACACAAGCTGAGGCGAGAGGAGGAGAGAAGAGGATCGTGTGGGAGATGAAGATGAGGATTTGCTTTCGGTCTAATGCACATATTTGCTGAAGTGGCTTTAGCCAGTGTCTTTGGAACCGACCTCCTATCACTCCTTTAAAAAAAAGGTTTCAGTGTGATATTCCTTCCCACTTTTTCTCAAGACGTTTGATCTCTGAGCTCAGAAGAGGGTATTAAACTTCACAAAGGCGAGCCGTTGATACCCCAGGGATCAATACACCCTGGCTGGTCAATTCATTAGAGCTGTACAGTGATTAATTAAGTTGTCTTAACCATCGGAAGCAGGGAATGACAGAGGATGTTAAAAGGGGGCGAAAGAGAAGAAAAAAGCCAGCTTGGCTCGACGCGGGTGGTGTGGAGCCCTGAAATGTGAAGCTGGGCTGTGATGTGAGCTTTTGAGCTTTTCATCTGTCTTCACCCCTGTCTGCTCTGTCCTTGGAGCTGGAGCTGTTCATTAGAGGATGAGGAGGAAGCTGGATACCATAGTGTGAAATAGGGAGAGATGCTAATCCTGACAGGTTAGTCATTAAGAAGCCCTCAGAGAGAAAGAAGACACTGAGCAGGCGGCGGGTGGGCGGGGTAGGAGAGAGACGGAGCAGCATTGCTCATAACAAGCATTGCAGGCTTGTTATGAGGTCCCATGCAATGTGAAGCAGAGGAACCTTTGACCCCAACATCCTGTTTTCTCCCCGCTCATCTACTGGTAGCTGTTTCAGGTTTGATCCACAATGAGCAGATTTCACTTATAAATGTCACTTTGTCAGTGTTGACCTCTGACTCTAAAGACATTATTGTATTCTGATTGCATCATTAACGCCTTCTTACTGACCATATGGACGGAAATATAGAGGGCATAGGTCATACAGGGTTCATAACATTTGTGTGTCATATCTTCTCTTATTTTTATTTGAATGAGTCAACGTTCTGACCACACCGTGGATCTCCTACTTTGCCTTCATTTTAGGAAATGGGATGATAAGAAACACATTTTTTAGTGTGCTGTGTGGTAGCACGTACATCATGTAGGAAATGTTCTCCTTTAGATACATGAGGACACTGCAATAGATCTCCAACCAATCTAAAAATAGCATGACTGCTGATCTACCGAAGCAAAAAATACATTTTCATAACAACTTTTCTTTTTTTATGAATTATAGAACATTTTAACGTTCTAATGTGCTTCAAATAACTCTAAAAACAGATTAAAATGATGTGGAGACAGAAATGTGTTAAATTCTCAAAAGGTACCAGAAAATCCCCAGATAAAGTTTGGTTCTTTTTGTTTTTTGTTCTTTTTTTTTTTTGGCATAAACAAATAAAATGAGATACAGGTCCATAAAACTTAAGTCTTCTCTTAAGTCAACAATCTTGTCCTCACAAAATTCCCCCCAGCGCATCTTTTAACACATATGCTCATTTTAAGAGAGCACAAAGGTGCGACAGTCAATGCTAACACATTACCATAAAGCTGAAGGGATTCAAATTATAGGCCGTTTGAAGCTTTCGAACGCAAATTGGGCAAAATTACAACTAGCGCGGGTGGCTGTCGCAAAGGCTGATGTCTACATAATTACAGTGTGCTGCTTTCCTTGGCAGAAAAAGAAGGCTCTGATGAATCTGCCTTGATTGCCAGTATTTAGCACCATCGTCCTGATTGCACACATACTGTACATGTGACAGTTCAGGTCTTTCTCTCATAGCATATATCTCTCTTTGTTTCCTTGTAAAGCCCTAACTTAATGTTCATCAATCTTCTTCTTTCTTTCTTTTTTTGCAAAGATTTCTGTCTGTCTTCATCTCCAAATTTGTCTTTCAGTGTGTATTTAGTGTCTCATCATCCTGCTGTGCCCTGCATGATGATGAAGCTGTCATCTCCAGGGCTACAGAAAGGGAGAATCAAAGTGTTTCCATCAATACCTGTTCAATTAGTATGGCTTTCATGTGATTTGATTATGGAAACAATAGGCGTGGGTGTTGATTGGAGTGTTCACTAAACAAATACAGGCAGGTACGACAGAACACTGTAATCCAATTGAGCTGGACAAATACATATAAGACACACAAGCACAAACTCGTGCTCATGCGCAGCATCTACACAAGTCCACCCACACAAAGCTAATTACTGGTATCCTTTCTACTTTTTTCAGCTGTCAGCACGCAGCGCATTTCCTGCAAGGTGACAAATAAGCAAATGGAGCAAGTTTTTTTCTTTTCAATTATACTGATGCATTGCAAGATTATTGTTTCACACAAGAGATATTACCTCCATTTGGCCTTGAAAACTTGTTAGATGAGCATAATTATATATTTCCATGCAGACAAGTGATGCATTACAGTCTGTACCCTGTGACAGTTGGTATCCAGCGCCTGTGTAATGATATCAAGCCGAGTTAGAATGAGGGAAAGAAGAGCTAAGAAAAAAAACATAATCCACCAGCGGGATGAGGAAGCCTGTGGAATCCGGTATTCCCTTCCATCGAGGCCCTGGGGTCCCATTTTAGATAATCAGTATTTCACAAATAGGACTATTTTTTGCTTCTGTGGAAATAGCTCCTCAGATGATGGCTTCACAATAAGACAGGATGGAGCTCTCTGTGCTGGGAGAAAGACTTAAATAATAAAAGCACATGGGGTTTCATGAATAGAGTATTATGGGGATGTGAATGGGAGCTTTTCTCCCAACTCTCTGCCTTTTTGCCTTTGCTTCCCAGTGCCAGATCCGAGAAAACACTCTGCCCACTGTCCGGCTTTTCCCTCGGGAAATGCAAAGAGAGACAGATGGAGAGAGACAGAGAGGGGGGGAGTGATAGGACCCCTACCACATAAATGAATTTTTCCTTTAATTTATACGTGTTTCACAAACTTAGTGCTGAAAAAATAAAAATGTTTATAGAAATTAGTTATATACAAGTACAAAAATCTCACTATCACTGTTTTTTTTATACCTTAATCTGAGCCGATCTGGTTATTTTGGTCAAATCTACTCCTTTCCACATAGCAAAATTGGTATGGCCCAAATCTGGCCCACACAGTGTGCTTACACATGGCCCACATACCGCAAAAAATGACGGCCCTTTGGTGGCCCAGAATTAATTTGCCAGACCTGGCCCACACATGGGCCAGCACAAGGCCAGTTGCAGACACACTGGTGGTCCTGTGCTGGCCCATGTGTGGATTAACTCTGACAAAACTGATCTGGGCCACCAAAGGGCCATCATTCTTTGCAGTATGTGAGCCATGTGTAAGTTGTGTGCAGCCATGGGCCAGTTATAGACACACTGCTGGCCCTGTGCTGGCCCAGAACAGTTTCAGCTCTGGCCCCAGATATCAGCCTAATGTGTACCTTAATCAAGCCATGTAATAACAACATGTGCCACAACATGATGTTACAACATGATTACAGCAAAGATGAGTAAACCGTTACTAGGTTTTGGATAAAGTGTACGCTCACAAACCTGTCAAAACATTGGCAACCATAGCTGTATAGTATTGCAACATGGTATTTGGGTCTTCTAACTAAAATAAGAAAATAGGAGCATAAATAGTGCCATCATTGCCAGACCTGGTCCACATCTGGTTGACATACACCCTGCCATAACACCGGTCAGTCAGAAGTGCCAGCTTGATGCCGGATCCAAGGAAGACCTGTTTTCTATGGCCTGGGCCACATACACCAAACCATAATCGGGCCAGATATGGCATGCCATTGCATAAACAGTGGCATCATTGCCAGACCTTGATACTTGATACCAGATCCGGGCCAGACCTCCTTGCTATGTGGGTTACCAAACCAAAGACTTAAGAAAGCAACACTATACTACACCAATGTGCTATTGTCCCTATTATGAATACTGTCATTCTGTCAGATTCCTCTGCCACTCTATAGATACAGCAAAGTGTCCTTTGGTGAAATGTTCCCTAAATATGAAATTAAACTAATGTAATTATGTGTAAAAACAAAATATTTTTCCACTAAGAAGTCATCCCTCATTTCTTAATATTTCTCAATTTAAGAAATTGTACTACTTTAAAAACCATCTGTCAGTCTTCTTATTGCCTCAAAAAGGAAGGCCTTATTTTTAATAGTAATCCAGTGTTTCAGCAATGGGCCCAAGAAAGAATTAGTTCACATGCAAATGCACAGCACTGTTCAAAAGTTGTGAGTCACCCCTCATTTCTTTATATTATGCGACAAAGGTGGGAAATAGGTGCAGCGGTTTATTCAAACGTGTGCAAACACAGATAGAAGTAAAGGTTAAGTGGTCTCCAGAAATAGTTCTCCAGGCTTCTTGAAGGACATTCAAAACTCTTCTTCGGTTGTTGGCTGCCTTTTCATCCATTAAAATAATGTTCAGGTTCGGGCCGATCCATGACTGATGTGTGTTTGTGTTCCACTGCGTGTTTTTTTTTTATCCAGGTATGGTTTTACTGAATTGGCAGAGTGTTCGGGATCATTATCGTGCTGAGAAATGAAGCCACTGCCAATCAGGTGGCTTTCAAAAGGTTTTGCTTGATGGATCAAAATCTTGTGGGACCTTTCTGTGTTCATAACTGAATCAATTTTAACAACATGACCAACACCACAGACTGAAATGCAGCCCTGAACCATTACAGAGCCTCTATCCTGTTTCACAGAAGGCTGTAGACACTCACTGTTGGATCTGTCTGCTGACCTCGTCTGTACGTATTCAGCCAAATCTTAAAAATTTGGATTAATCACTCTGTCGGACCTGTTGTCACTGATTCTCAGTACTCTTGTGTAATTTGGCACACCTCAGCCTTTTCTCACTGTTTCCCTTCATTACGAATGGCTTCTTGACAGCTACCTATCGGCTGAGATCATTTCTGATGAGGCTTTGGCAAACAGTAGGTGGATCAGCTGAAGGTCCAGATATATCTCTCAGGTCCCATGTCAGCTTTGCTGGATTGTTTTTCCTATTTCTTAATGACGTGACTTAGACATAGGTTTTGCCTACTGTATATTTCTCTAGTTTTTGTCTAATAGCCTGTTGGGAATCACCTTGTTGTTGCAAAAATACTATCAACTTGTTATTGCTGACATTTTTCACAAAGAAAGACGTTAAAATGTGCTTAAAGATACAATTTAAGTGTGTTTCTTTGCTAGGTTTTCTGTTCTGTGTAGACACAACACTGGTCTGTCCTTTGAGTTAGGTGCCTTTTTTCCATGCTTGACTGATTCACAGGTCAGTAACAAAGGCTGGACTGAACATGATTGGACAAAGACGTTTTACAAAGTAAAAGAAAGTCTAGCTCACTGAAACAAAATATAAAGAAATGAGTGGTTGCTTGAAACTTTTCCACAGAACGGTAACTACAGTAGGTTTAATCTAATTCAGGTCCTTTAATTCAAAGGAAATGATTAAGCAACTAAAATGTATTTGACACTTGTGCAAAAATACAAGTTTAAGGTTTCTGACTGGACATAAAATCTGGCCTTTCGGAAGCACATCAGACAGGGAGGTGGTCTAACTTACAGCCACACCCCTAATTTCTGCCACACTACATATAGAGACACCTGTTGGCTGAACGTGTGTACTGTATATCACAGGCTGCACAATTCCCCAGTATGCATAACGACACCTTGGGAATCTGCGCTCGGTTTAACCACAGCTTACCAAATGACTTGCACGGTTATGCCTCCACAACAATCAAAGTTTTCATGCCCGCTATCACACATGCATGAGCGTGTGAGAATCCAGCCAGAGCTGACAGGTGGACGTGTGTTAAAAGCGCATTTTGCAGCCTGCGGTCCTCCCCACCAATCGGCAGAGGAATCCACAGCGTAAAATCTCCTTTCCCCCAGTTCACGCATCACCACCTGGCTCTCTGACAGCGTCTGCTGCCCGTCGTGGCCCCCTTGTCAAACCCTGTTGCCATACCCCTTGACACCTTCCCCCATATCTCTGCTCAAAGTGCCAAAACCTCAGCCGGTGAGTGTTTGATTTCTATTTATTCATGTGGTGTTTCTGCTCCCTCCGCCCCCTTGCTCTTGAATAACTTTCAAAATATACTGTATATCTAAAACACAAAGCAGGCTGCCTGTGTACGGGAGCTGTCAGGAGGCTGTCATGTTAGTCTGCTCTGCCTGGCATACACACTGTCTTATGAATTCATGAGCTTGAAGTAGAAAACTCTCTGTAAAACTGTGCGTGTAGCCGTCTGTGTGTACACATGTTTACCTTTGATTATACATTTGCATGTAGGTGGCACAGCTTTGATGACATGTTAAGCACAACACTGCAAAAATGACAATAGGCACCGATGAGAAATGATCTTTACAAGTCTGTGCAATTTTTAGTTAATATATAAGCATGCAGCCAGCATGGATTCATGTGCATGATGTGACTTTAACCACATAAAAAGACCCCAATTCACCAGCCAGAGAAGATTCTTAAGTTTCTTCGCTTTTTCATGTAAAGGTTTTGGTCTAATCAGCCCTCAGTCTGTGCTGATTTAACATCGGAGCCCATCTCTCCCTGTCCTTAATCAGGCTCTCATCATGTTTCCTGTGCTCCATGAATGATTCACTGTCAGTCAGATCTGAGCACGTGGACAGCCTCTCAAGGACTTGTTTTCTGTCTAGAAGTTCTGTAACGTCTTCCAGCCTTTTAAGATGAAACAAAATTATTCCGGGAGCTCGAGAGATGAAGGGGGCATATTATAATATCACAGAAGACTTCTCTCTGATAAACCTTCGCCATGGTGCTGCTCTGCAGGTCACTGACAGTTGAAGACGAAAGAGCCGAGTTCTGCTGTTAAACCTTCTAAAGATTCAAGTAAGCTTTATGATCATCAACAGAAGAAAAACATACAATTTTCTATCCATTTATTCCAAATCAAATGCTGTTTCTGCTCACACTAACAAAACTTTTTCAAAAAAAGAAGCCCCAAACATTTTTCAGGCATGGATGTTGGGCAGTCTGCAAAGAGATTTCACCTTGCAAACGTATCCCCTACATCATCGGCATGGATGAGTTGTTGTTACAGCCTGACTCGTGGGCCTTAAAATAAAATGAAGATCAGCGCCAGAGTTTGCGAAAACAGCATTTGAGTTCATATCGATTTCTTTTAATCTAGTTGGAAAACAAAAAAGCACAACTCGGAAAGTGTGGGGGAAATCACAAACCACTTCCATGCATGCTTTTATCCGCACCATCTCAGTAGTGGACACTCTAGTGTTCACATGACATCACATCATTATAAGTGGATCCACCTGAAAGGGAAAACAAGGCTTTTTTTGTGCTATCTGATGTTTATTTTTACCAGGTTTGCTAAATGCTGGATAATTGTTCAATTGGATGCATTAATGGCACTTGTTCATAACTAAATATGAACAAGTTGCGTACACGCAGCGTCCAGATTGCACCATTCTTCCGTCTCTGCAGCAGCACAGCATATCCTTTAAACTGACAATGAAAATAACTTCCGGTTATATTAATCTAATAAGATATTATAATAACCTAATCTTGACTACATTTGATTAGTTAGCTCATTAGCTCCTATATTAGCTTTGATAGTGAACGCATTCTTGTACTTTGCGTCAACAGTAACATGTTATAGACCCATCCAGATCAAAAATACACAACTGGCTGCTGCATCTATGTGCAGCAAAATGGAGCTTTTTAATGGACTTTGAATTGTACTGTCACCTCAAGGCCAGTAGGGGTTGCAGAAGAGTGTAAACCGCCCTTCAGAGAGTCCCTCAGCTGATTTTGAAGGTCACTGCAAATATTGAAAACTCCAGAAGAATTCTTTATTTGACCAATGCTTCCTGTAGTTTGCTGTTATTACAAATTACTGCCAGTGCAAAGCAGTAGACTGTAGCATTAGCTAATCTTTTATAGAAAGTCAGTCGTCATGTTTATACACACAAATTCAGCTGATGTGAATTTTCAATAAAGACAAAAAACACCTGCACTTCTCCTTCTGTTTTCCTTCCCACTTGTTCTCTACGACGTCCTCCTACAATAATCCTTTGTCCTTCCTTTCACCGGATTTCGTGACCCCCACCAGTTCAACATTTGCTCAGCTAATAAGCATAGCGGTTCAGCCGAAACCATTTTTTCTCTTGATTTACTGCACACCATGGCGGCTCTCCAAATTAGAATGTTTATTTATGGCCATCAATATTTAATTGAGTTTACTCTAATCTTGCGTTAGTGGGTTCAGAAGTCTCTGCATGGCTGTTTAAATATTAAAATTAATTGGAGTGGAGATACTGTAAAGAGGCTTGGCTTAATTGTTCTGGGAGAACAGGTAGCTTCTGAAGCCTTGGCATAAGGCGTGCACAGACACACACAAACAAAGACACACACACAAATATTGTGCCTTTTTTAAATGTGCTTTTACCAGATGAGATCTTTGAGATTTCCTGTTAATTGCACAAAGAGATTCTCGATCCACAGCTGAGTCACTCTGTAAAGTTTGACCATCCAGGCGACACAGTTTGCAGACATGTGCCATCCACACAGTGAGTCATATTATATTAAATGCATTTACAAGTATGTGTCAAAATCTGCTGTTATCCTCCGTTGAAATCTGGTGATTGATCTCTAAGTTGTAGACCAAATTTACATCTTCTGTGTCACACAGCTTTTTGGCAATAACACAAAGTTTTTACCAGCTCGAGACAGAAGTTTATGGCTGTTCTCTCTGCACAAGTTTGAGATTACTGTGAAGTGTCATACACGAGATCCAGAGCATCTAAATTTAGCAGGATTGCTGGGAATGGTGCATGGATGCATTCCGATGAGGCGACAAAGCTAATTTAAATCTATATGTAGTTAAAGACTTTATGGCTGTAGTCACCAAATAGTGACTCACAGCTAAAGAGCAGAGATTACAATGCTGTAGATGTTCTCATCTGTGTGTTTTGGGGGTTTTTATTTTAAAACTAGTCATGGGTGGCTCACTGCTTGCAATGGTTAGCACTGTCACCCCACAGCTAGAATGTCCTGGGTTTAAAATCCGCCAGCCGGCTGGCACCATGCTCTGTGGATTTTGCGTGTTCTTCCACATTTTTGTCTCACAGTCCAAAGAAATGTGAGAAGCAGAAGCAGAAATAAAATAGTCCTTAAATCTATATTATCAAATAGAAATTTCCACTTTGCTTTTCTCCTTAAAACCAAAAAAGCTTGAAAAGTAGTGGCACAATATTTTAAAATCTGAAGGACAACATATTGTTATAACTGCACAAACTGGCTTAAAGGAAATTATTCTAAACATATTTTTAGTTTAGTTAAAAAAAAAATACAGAGTAGTCCAAGAAAGTTCAATAGCAGTCGCTCAAGGTCTGAAATAGATACACATCCACCCCATCCATCCATCTTCTTCCATTATCTGAAGTTGGGTCGTCATGGCAGCAGGCTATGCAGGCTGTTCCAGATGTTTTTCTCCCCAGTAACGTCATAGTGCAGCTCTCGGATGTGATAAATACTATTATCTCTAAGTATTTTGGACAATGATGCATTTTTTATAATTTTGGGAGTGGAATTTAAATCCAACAATCATGGCCTGTGTATAAAAAATATGCTATAAAAGTGTCCTAAACGGTTAATGTAGCACTTTTGTTGAAGCTGAAAGTTTGCACTGTGAACGCATCTTGATTGCTTGATTTAAACCAGTGTGTTGGTGTACAGAGGCAAAATTACAAACACTGGGTATCTAATCAGGATGCCCCTGATTTGGTCTCCACCCAAATAGGTGGAAACAAAAATCTTGTTTCAGAGGCCGATTTAAAAAACTATCTCAAATGACTCCTCTCATCAGGAAGGACTGTCAGGTCTCCGAACACCTAACCATATAGAGGACATCAAATTCCTCAACATACATTTGCAACCCTATTAGTCACGATTAACTAAAGTTAATGACCATAACGGCAGGATCAGCTCTCTCTTCACCAAGACAAGCCTACCTAACAGTTTGAGTACCAAAGGACCTGAACTGTAATCTTATTGGATCCTTTGAAAAATAATCCCAAAGCGTTAACCGTTATATCACAAGAAGGGGTTCCTGGCCAAGCCTTCACTGTTTGCAGGAGTGGCATGATGTCTGGTTGGATTCAGTGTGGCCAAGACTGTGAGCGTCTTTTCGTTCGGTCGTCTTTGTCAGAGTTTATTTAGGTATGATTAAGCTTAGTTCAGTTGGCTGAGGTATGAAAACAGGTCTGGAAAGCAGCAGAGAGCCTGTGTTAGGCCTCAGGTTATGCTGTTGAGGTGATTTAAATAACACTGTCTGTCTCTCATTTCATTAATACACTTTCCCTCTCTCACAGCGCCTCGGGGCATAGAGCTACAGCAGCGACTGAATGAAATTCTGTTTTTCAAAATGAGCAGCATACTCGAAAGCGATGGTAATCTCAGATGTAGAAATTGGAAAAGTCAGCACAGCAAATGCATCAGCAGCTTTTCCTCCAGACAAACATGCAATATTGATTCCCTTTCTGAACAGGTCATATTTTATGTATTTGTTTTAAAGATTTCGATATTGTGCTGCAGCGCTCGTCAGGTTTTCGAGCGAGGACTGCCCCTTAAATGAACATTAATGATGACTGAAGTAGATATACAGCGCACCTGCTGCCTGCTCACCTCAGAAACCTGCTCACTTAATAAATCTTAATTGGACAGGTTTGTGTGTGCGTGCGTGTGTGTCTGATTTGCTGCCTGCAAACTGCCGTATGATGTTTTCCAGTAATAACTTTTGTTTATCCCCATCTGCATTTTACTCCTGTACTTAAACTTTAAATACGCAGGAAATCCAAATATATGCATCACCTCTGTTACTCTCAGATATTTATGAAGCAGATTATTTTCCGTAATGGCATACAAGTAAATAACAAGTGAATAAAGGTGAGGGAGGGGGGAAAGCCAGGCAGAAAAAAATTATATCCTCCGATATTATTTCTGTAAAGCACCATGGATAACAGTCACTCAGCAACCAATTGAAGTGACAATGAATTGTCAAAGGGTGAGGACATCAAGAAGACAGATACCTTCATAAAAAAAAAAACTTCGCTGCCACATAAACAGCAGCAGGAAATTAACCGGAGTTTGAATTGCAAAGGACTGCAATGTGCTGAGGTCTGTGATCGTTACCCCTCTGAGGAGGAGGAGGACCACTGATGGATGGGTGGATGCACTACGTCCCCCGGAGCCTCCGTTCTGAGCTGTCCTCATGCTTCATGCAAGTACTTTGCATTTCTCTCGACTCATCTCTGCTTCTATATTACATGACAGTGAAAACATCTGCAGAGCCGCCAGCCCCATTGCCTGGCTGTGCCGCTCTATAGGTTGATCCATACCGACTCTCGGGACTTAATGGGCCACATCTAAAAGCAGCGCAGGTGTCTTTCAGAGCTCTGCTGGCAACAATTTGAAAATAATACAAAAAAATTGCTTTTTCTTTTTCTTTTTTTTTTCTTTTCCTATAGGCACGTTTGAAAAAGAGTGCCTGCTAACCTTTAAAAATGACTGACTGCGTGAAATAAAACTGTGGCACTCTTTAAACACGAGGCTCTTGCTAACTAAGTGAAAAGAGTTTTTTCGAAACAGAAAGCTACAGTTTCGAGTGTTCAACACTTGTGCGCTGACTGATGAAGTTCAGGTGCTGAAGGGTTTTTAGAAATGAACTCTTCATTTGAATTCCACACGCCTTAACTCCAGCTCCTCAGTGAAAGAAACCAATAAAAGGCACTCCAGCTGCTCCTGAACTACAGTAACTACACGACAATAAAAGGAATCAGTCTCGCACTCGTCTTCATTTTAGCTTGTTTTCTTTAAAAAACGTTCAACATCACATGTGCACCTTGACCCTGAGTTTCTATGCTAAGATAAATATGCTTGCTTTCAGCTCAAACATCAGTTTATTAGCGCTGTGAAGCTTTAAGCAAACACCAAACAGCCTTTATGGTCATCTTTGTCTTTATTAATTTCAAAACAGGGAAGTGCAGATTAACGGTAGAGGTGGGCTGTTCGATCTAAATATCGATACCTATGCTGGTATTGGTATCGGATCAACAGTAGCGCAATAGGATCGATACTTTTCGTTCGGTGAGTAGCCCACTGAATTGTGTTCTGTTTGCTTTATTTGTGCGGTGGGACCTTTTGGTGTTGACATGGTTATTTTATTGATAGCCTAAAGCACCTCGGCTCTGGTATCGGCAATATTGGCTCTACATTTACTTGGTATCAGATTGATACCAAAATTTGTGTGCAGACAGCAGAAAGCCAGCATGATTACAAAATCTGCTCGTGACTAATATTGCGATGCAGGTTTTAGTAACAAATGATGAGGATGATCTGAGCGGGATGGAAACGGAGATGAGAAGAGATGTTGAGATTTAGGAAACAAGGGGAAGGTGATGGAAAGGGGCGTGTGTGTATGTGTGATCGTGTGTGAGAGAGAGTTAAGGGGTCTGACGGCTTTAAATTAGATGGCACATTGCTGCAACGGCTGAAGAATTTTATTAAGAGTCTTTATATCTTCTGCCTTAAGCCGCTCCGATCAGCATAATCCCTGTCCAAACAAGAGATAATGAATCCTTTCTTTTAGTGTTGGGTTAGACAGAGAAAAGCATGATGCCAGTATAGGGAGGGAGAAGTGCACAAATTATTGGATTTAGATTAGGAGAGGCCTATTTTAATGGGTTTGAAGTAATACCCAGACAATAATAAAAAGTTGTCCTGAGCCCATGTGGCTGTGGGGGGCGGCGGCCGATATATTGCGCTTAACAAAGCTCTCTGAGCTGGATGCTATCCTCTTTGCTTGTTTTTGTTTACCTTTTTGTCAGTTCTGATTATTTTCTGCAGTTATTCGTCATTACTTGTCGCTGGGTGTGTGTGTTTTGTTATGAGCTACACATCAACGTGGATGCAGAGGCCGTATCCAGACTGACGCACGGCGTTGCTCAAGTCTGCTTATCTTGTGTATGTGATTAATTTTTCATTTACATTTTCTCCTCCAGTTTGTTCAAAGACAAAGCAGGAATATAGAATTAATTAAACTCTTTTATGTCTTCTGGTGCAAAACAGTCGTCCGCACGTGGTTTCTCGTGACCTTGACGACGCTTTTCGATGCTGCTCAGCTAGTAAGTGGCAATATTTCTCCAGACTACTTAAGAATATCTGTTGTTGAGGTGCTCACGCAGAGATTTTTTTTCCACTTGCGCAGCTCGCCTCATCTGTAGATTTTTATTATTAAAGCGTAGCCTTATTGCAATGCCAGATAAAGCAACAGAGGGAATTCCTGAGGGGTGTAGCTAATTTATTCATCCATATATATACATAGGATGGAGTGGCTATTATAATGCAGAACAGCAAAAACACGCCTCAGACGAGTCCTATTTTTATGTTTTGTTGGGGGGTTTGGGGTTTTTTTTGCTAAACCAAAGAGACTGTACACCACATATGCCTTATCCAAAGAATTTCTCTTACACTGTCAGGAGGTTTATATATCAAGAACAGGTGTTATAAAGGATTTGAAAAGTGCGAACAAGGTTGACTCATCCTTTTATTTCTCAAGCTCGCCTTCGTAATATAAAATCAGCTAACCTTGGGCACTAAATACCAGTTTACATGTGCATGCACTCTCTGGCACTCTTTTAAGCAGAGCAGTGCCAATTAATCAAAGCAATTTTTTCATCCTTGGCCTTAAAATGAATAACCAGACAGACAGCAAACACCCCTTATGGAGGAGTGGTGTCTGTCTTCCCCTCTTCTTTCCATTAGACAAAGTGATACAGTGTAGAAGTGGAAAATATGAAAGGAGTCGAGGAGCGAGGGGAGACCGAGCTGCTGTACAGGCTGTACTGTAGCAGATATAAAAAGAGCTGGATTGGCAGATATGGGCAAAATGGGAGACAGACAGAGATGCAGACTGTGATAAGAGCAGACATGTACAAGGCTCACTGTGGCCTCAGTCTCCCAGGTGACGAAAACCCAGACTTACTTCCAACAATCACGAGAGAAAGGAAATAGGGGCAAATATCCTGTTTTGCTCAGCGGAGTACTCTGGGTGCGTGTTTTTTAAAGAAATGTAATGTTTTTGTTTATTCCCAGGCAATAAAAGTGTCTCTCCGAAGGTCATAAAATGAGGTCTTTCATTTCTTAATGGTTAAGTAAATTACTTCCAACTGTTACTATGGTAATTATTAAAAAAGCAACAAATTTAGATTCAAACTGACAAACAAATCAATACATCTGACGCTATATGGTGTCATGGAAATGTGTATCGATACACACAGACTCAGCATGTTATGTCTACATGGTTTCAGCTTTCCATGTGTACTTTTATACCACTACAGGACCTGATAGTGGAGTTAGGGGATGGGGTTTGGCCTTTCTTACCGGCACATAAAGCAAATAATGTCTTTGTGTAATGTGAGATCTGATTTAATGCACTTAGGATTGTTTAAAGACAACACATATTAGTTTTAATGGAAATTTCTTTCTTTTGCTTTTTTACTAATCTATTGTTCCTGGAGACGTTGTGCAGATGTGAGTAAACCTCTGAAATCACATTATATTTGCTAATCAGTAAACTATAGTTCCTATGATGTTGATGTATTGAATGCAATTCTCTAAACTCCTGTCCTATTTGTTCAAATATGTCTCATTGCTTCTGTCTCTGCCAGCTAATATCCGAGCAGTTCGTCCAGATGTTACACGTAGGTAATGCAGCATGGATGCTTCATTAGTTACCATGACATCAAAGCTGATCACAGAGTACCTCCTAATACCGTCGCAGCAAGAGGTATGAAGCTCCAAATTCCCTCATTTCACTAATTACGCCACAATTATTTGTCCCTCCTGCGCTAATTACAGCTGTATTGATTTAGACCCCAGATCCTAATAATTAACTGGGTAATATTACACATTTCCATGCACTCACTAGGAGGCTTCACCTGTTTAGTGGCAGCCTGTTGCTACATTACACCAGCCTGTGAAACTGATGTGGTTGTCAGCTTCAATTAAGAGACACAATGTTTCGGAACAGAGGAGTGAGACTGGCCTGGAGAAAGGGCAAAGGAGAGGAAGAGGGTCACGGGGAGGAAATGTTTCGCTTGGGCTGAAGGGCAGCAGCTTAGGGGGAAGGAAAGGCCAGAGTGTGATGGCTGGTGAGAGGAGGTTAAGAGAGTAGCTGTGGACAGGTGAACGTTTAGAGAGAAGAGCTTAGTTAGAGGTAAAATTAGGCAAAACGGGGACTAAAGGGTTAGGGGAAGAGTTAAAAGTACACGTGACTGCAGACAGAAAAGTGTCTGCAGCCTCTCTGTGGCTGTATCCCTGTTTCCCTCCACTGGTTTTGCTAAAATACTGGGAGTGAAAAGAGCAGTTATGTATGTAGTGTAGGATACAGGAAAGATACCATGTTAGGTGAAAAGAGCCAATGAAATGCAATCATAGTACAGTCCCATTAATGTAAAACTTTAAACTGAGACATTTTACAATTTCATGAAAGATAATGTAGTAAAATAAAATAGCTTAATTTGACTTCGATGGCAGCAACATGTGTTTAAAAGTTGGGAATGTGGCAACAAAAGCCTGGAAAAGTAAGTGGCACTAAAAAGAAACTGCTGGATGAAGATTTTGCAAATAATTAGGTTAAATGTTAACAGGTCCGTAACATGACTGGCAACTAAAAAGAGAGCATCTTAGCGAGGCAGAGGTCTCGATTTCAGAAAAGTTTCTCAGTGCAAAATTGGGAAGACTTTGACTTTTTCATCAGTTACAGTACATAATGTCATCAAAAGATTCAGTAATTTTAGAGAAATTTCTGTACGCAAGTACAAGGCCAACAATCAGCTTGTGATCTTTGGACCCTCGCTGCATTAAAACCAGAGGCAAAGTGGACAACTGTTAAGTGCTCAGAGACAGAACAGTTTTCCACTTTGACTCTATGAATGGAAATTTGAAATTCTTTTAGGAAAACATGGATCCCACATCCACTGACCTAAAGAGGAATGGGACTCAGCCCTTTGTAACACTTCAAAAGCCTGCATTTCTCATGGTGTGGGAGTGCAACTGATGGGTAAAGGCAAATTGCACATCTGGAAACGACCATCAATGCTGAAAAGTATGTACAGGTTTCAGAGCAACATACACTCCCTGTTCAGACGTTACTTTCAGGAAAGGTCTTGCATATTTCAAGAAGACAAGAAGAGTCCGGGTGCTGAACTGGCCCTCCATTTACATTTTACACAGTGCCAGTATGACTCGTGCTTGAGTAATTAAGGAGTACTCGCACATCCTCTTTTGGTGCATTCAGTTAAAGGCAGCTAAAAAAAAAAGGGCAAACATTTTCTTAACAAAAATTACAGAAATTACTGAAAAAAGTGCAGCTTTATCACAAAGCCATGAGGTCTGACACTATGACTAAGAACATGGCAAACATAGACACCAAGTGATGTAAAGCAAAACACTAAATCTCTTCTTTATTGTGTGTAAGTGTGTGCTGATGGGACTGCTGCCAGGCCAGAGTTTTGAGATTTAATGCAGACGCAGATCTGACAAGACAGATTAATCCCAGGGAAAAAAAATAAAGGAGGGGGGGATTGCCCTTTCTAATGTTTACACCCGCTGCGTGCCCATATTAATTACAGACACACTCAGGAAGTACAAATCCAGGGACAATGCAGTCATTTGTCTCTCCTCTCACACACACGCACGATCGCGCACACACACTCTCAAGAAAAGATAGCACCATGCTAATGTGGCATCTCTCTGTGCCTCGGGGATGTGGATGAGATTATGCCTGCGTACGTGGATGAGTGAAAGCGGTATGGAAGGAAGTTCATTACCGCTTTACCACTCAGCGTGAGGCCACCCGGCAAGGAGCATCTCATCGGGACCTCCTCGGCATGCTGGGAGCTCAGCCTGAGGGGAAACACACCCAGTACGGAGGCGCGTCCCTAACAGCAGACGCATAAAACAGCATAAATCTGAAAACAAATGTTCCCACAATCATTTAAACCTGCTAATTCTGCTATATATTTATGTACACTGTTAATACACGCTGCATTATTAAATATCTTTACTGTGCCCGGGCACGCTTGGAGATGAATCGTTTTGTTTAAATGACTTGACATTATGAAATGTAAACAAGTTTTGTGCACAATTATGCAAACTGTAATCTGATTTGGAAGCATCAGCCCAAAGAAACTTCTCGCCTCCCCTGCTTCAAATTAAATATGTTCAGATTTTTAAGTAAAAACAAAAAAGAAGAAGAAGAAGAAGAAAAAATAAGAAAAACACATCTATGTTTGAATTGGCTAAAGTTATCTGTATAGCTGAGCCGGAGAACCCAGGATTATGTTGTGCTGGAGAGCTGTACTCCACTGAAGCTGAGGTGGAGGCGTGTGTGTGTGTGTTTGTGTGTGTGAGATTGAGTGCTGGGCCAGAGTGCAGCGAGACACAGGTGTATTAAATTGGGTCAGCGTTTTCATTTCCCAGGGTGAACGCTCACACCCACACACACACACACACACACTAACAGAACTGAGCTGTTTCAAAGTGAACCTTGATGAAAACACACCTGCACATGATATGCATAAGCAACACACAAACACACACACACCCTGTACAGTATGTGCACAAACATTAACTCACACACTTTCCAGATAAGCAGGATTAGGAGCTATTTTTATATTGAGACAAAGACTTTCAGCATGAATCAGACACAAGACAAGGAAGAAGAGGAAGGGAGGTGGTTTCATTTTCCTCCCAGTTTCTGATTATGTGTGTGTTTATGTATGAATGTGTGGAGGTAGTGTTTACAGGGCAGGCATGTCCAGTGGTCTAGCCACAGGGGAGCAGAATCGGAGGAAGGTTAACTCCCTTCAATGCTTCTGTAAAAAACAAAACAAAAGAAAAACAAAACAGGCAAAGTTGAAACTGTGAGTGTTGGTGCGTCTGTTTTCATGGTGATTGCTTTTCCTGATATTCAGCCTCCCATGGCTGAAGTCATGAGAGCCTTTCTCAAACAGCAACAATAGCAAGGACAGCAAAAGATTAACACCCTGAAGAGAAGCGGTGCAGGCTCGCTCCTGTGCTTCTGCACAGGCGGGACTCCATCCTGCTCTTCACGAGCTAGCAAAAGCCTGGAGATCTGCCTTTTAAAGGCTTTATGAAACCTTTCTTTTTTTTTATGACGACCCAGAAAGTGTGAATGGACGGCTAATATACTGCTGGAGCTGCTGACGTGCATACAATACAGGCAAAATGAGGCTACTGGAAAACTATAAATGTAGACTAATTACTTTCATTCATAATCATAATCTCTGTGGCTGTACTAATACACTGCACACTTGAAAAGTAGCATTTTTTAAATAAATACAAAAAGCATTTAAACTGGCACATACTCCTGTGAAAAAGCCCTTTGGACTATTTGTTTAAATACATAATATAAATAATTCAAATAAGATAAACATGCTAACACTGTCGCTTTTTATAGGGAGAAATTTGAGGAACTGCTCGGAGCTGCTTAGATTAGTTACTGTGTTTAGGAAGCAGGTGAATAACTTTCCCACTCATTACATTGTGTATATTTTATTAGATAGGTTCATATTAGCTGCAAATTCATCACTTTTCTGCTGATATTTATTTAGCCAGCACACAATGACTGCAGTTTCAAGCAAAAACTCTCATTAAAATGTTTCAGATTGAAGATTTCAGGGTCAACTGTTTGCTTGGGTTATGGTTTTATTATGGTCTACTGGAAGAGCTGCATCAGTCAGACTGTCAATATGATCTGGCACTGATGCATTTAATTAGAAACTTTGCGATACGGATGCACAAAGGAGATCATGATCTTCCTCACAGCTACTTTATCTCTTTGCCACATGTTTGATCAACTTCCTAAAGATTTATATCTGTTGTCTGCCCTGTGCTGTAGTCTTCCATTATTCAGAATCAGAATCAGAATCAGAAAGGGTTTTATTGCCAAATGTTGAGCGGGTTTACAACATTAGGAAATTGCTGCGGTGCTTCAGTGCAAACATACTGTTATAAATACTGTTATAAATTAAGCTTAAATAGACATGAAAATAAAAATGAGAATAAGAATTAAAAGTGCTAAGTAGATAGATAGATATATACATGATATATACATGAGTGCAGGTGGTGATCAGTGCCAAACATGGAATGATGCAGTGAACACAGCGTAGGGTCATGTGTTAGTGGTGGGAACAGTCATACGGTTATTGTTCATGTGTTCAACAGCAGAGGGGAAGAAACTGTTCTTATGGCGAGAGGTTCTGGTGCGAATGGACCGGAGCCTCCTGCCTGAGGGGAGCAGGTCAAACAGACTGTGTCCAGGGTGAGAAGGGTCAGCTGAGATCCGAGCTGCACGCCGCAGTGTCCTGGAGGTGTACAGGTCCTGCAGAGATGGGAGTCTGCAGCCAATCACCTTCTCAGCAGAGCGCACAACACGCTGCAGTCTCTGTTTGTCCCTGATAGTGGCTCCAGCGTACCACACGGTGATGGAGGAGGTGAGGATGGACTCGATGATTGCAGTGTAGAATTGCATCATCGTCCGTGTTGGCAGGTTGAATTTCTTCAGCTGCCTCAGGAAGTACATCCTCTGCTGGGCTTTCTTATGACGGAGGTGATGGTGGGCTCCCACTTCAGGTCCTGGGTGATGGTGGTACCCAGGAAGCGGAATGAGTCCACAGAGGTGATGGGGGTGTCAGTCAGGATGATGGGGGGGAGTGGGGCTGTGTGCTTCCTGAAGTCCACAATAATCTCCACTGTCTTCTGGGCATTCAGCACCAGGTTGTTGTGGCTGCACCAGGACACCAGACGTTCAACCTCCCTCCTGTAGGCAGACTCATCCCCGTCCGAGATGAGTCCAATAACGGTGGTGTCATCTGCAAACTTGATTAGCTTGACAGACTGGTGGGTGGAGGTGCAGCAGTTGGTATACAGGGAGAAGAGCAGAGGAGAAAGAACACAGCCCTGAGGGGAGCCGGTGCTGATGGTCCGGGAGTCCGAGACATTCTTTCCCAGCCTCACATGCTGCTTCCTGTCCGTCAGGAAGTCAGTGATCCACCGGCAGATGGGATCAGGCACATTCATCTGGGAAAGCTTGCCTCGGAGATGGTCTGGAAGGATGGTATTGAAGGCAGAGCTGAAGTCCACAAACAGGATCCTGGCGTAGGTTCCTGGGGAGTCCAGATGCTGCAGGATGAAGTGTAGGGCCATGTTGATGGCGTCATCTACAGACCTGTTGGCTCTGTATGCAAACTGCAGGGGGTCCAGGAGGGGGGCCGTGAGGGTCTTGAGATGGGAGAGAACCAGGCGCTCAAATGACTTCATGACCACAGATGTCAGAGCCACGGGTCTGTAGTCATTTAGTCCAGTGATCCTAGGTTTCTTGGGGACAGGGATTATGGTAGAGGACTTGAAGCAGGCAGGCACATGACATGCCTGCAGTGAGGAGTTGAAAATGCCAGAAAACACTGGGGCCAGCTCGTTTGCACAGTGTCTGAGGGTGGCAGGAGACACACCGTCTGGGCCGGGAGCTTTTCGAGCATTCAGACTCTTAAACTGCTTCCTCACACCTGCTTCATGAATATGAAGAGTTGTGGTGGGAGGAGGTGGTGTGAAATCCTCTTTTGTGTGGGGTGAGGAGGGGGGTGTTGTAGGTGAAGTGTTTGAAGGTGGTGATGGCTCTATGGAGGGGGGAGAGGTGGGGGAATGAGTGTCCAAAGTGTCTCTATTGTTGGGGCCGTTGGAGGTGTGAAGGCTGCCTGATGGCTCGTCAAAACGGCAGTAAAAGTCGTTGAGGGTGTTGGCCAAGAGCAAGTCGTCAGTGGAGTGGGGGGTTTTAGGCTTGTAGTTGGTGATATTCCTAAAACCTTTCCACACAGAGGCCGAGTCATTCTCTGAGATCTGCTGCTGCATCTTCTCAGAGTGCTGATGTTTAGCAATGTCCACTTCTTTAGTGAACCTGTACTTGGCCTCTCTGTAGCAGTCCCTGTCTCCGCTTCTGAACGCCTTTCTCTTTTCCAGCCACAGCTTTTTGAGTTTAGGAGTAAACCAGGGTTTGTCATTGTTATAACTCACCCTGGTGCGTGATGGCACAATGCTGTCCTCACAGAAGTGGATATAGGAGGTGACAGTGTCCGTAAACTCGTCCAAGCTGTTAGAAGCAGCCTTCATTGTGTCCCAGTCTGTAGACTCCAAACACGTGCGAAGCTCCTCCACAGCCTCGTTGCTCCACAGTTATTGTATTGTTGTTGCTCTTGATTTTTTTTCAGAGCTTGCATTAAAAACAGTGGCCAGTCCAGTATGGAAGCCACTAGTTTTGAAAAGAAGAAGAGTGTGCATCCCATTAAATTTACTGCAAGGTGGACGTTATGCACAGGAAGTGCCAACCAGAAAAGAATCAGGTTAAATCTACATAGTGCAATTTTTGCTAACCTACTCTTTACATCACTTCACCTTTTCCCACTCTCCATGGTCCAGTCACTTCCTTGCCTGCCCTCTGTGAGCCATTTAGCCTCTTTTCCATGTGCTTTAAATCTCTTCTGTCATTCAGCCTTTCAGTCTTCCCATCTCCACCTCATTCTCGGCAGACAGAGAACCTTATGCAAGTCTACACCTTCCGCATCTCCACCACCACCAGCATCCAGACTCCTGCCATGTCTGACCCTACAATAATCCAGAGAAAAAAAGAAAAATTAAGCAATCCCCAATTTGCAAAAACTTTGTGACGGTGCCAAGGAAAAACTCCCTTTTAACAGGAAGAAACCTCCAGCATAACCAGGCTCAGTGAGGGGCAGCTAGGTGGGGGTGTGGGGAGGAAGACAGGACAAAAGACACACTATGAAAGAGAGTCAAAGATCAATCAAAACTAATAATTCAATGCAGAGTGGATTATAAACACAGAGAGAGTGAAGAACAAACACTCAGTGCATCATTGGAAGCCCACAGCAACCTATGCCTATAGATGTGTAATTAGCCTGCCAAGTATCCCATTTTAGCCTGTGAAAACAAGATTTGGTCTGCATAGCATGATAAACTGGGTAATTGAAGCCTGTATTTACAGTAGTACAGTAGTAGTACAGATGGGAGATGGTTCCACAGAGGAAAAAAGCTGAAGCCTCTGCCTCCCATCCTGCTTTTAGAACCAACTACAATTAAGCCAGCAGTCAGAGCTTAAAGTGCTCCATTGGAACAATATGGTACTATCTCATTTTAAAGATCCTCTTACCTGATTATTTAAAACTTTGTATGTGAGGAGATGGATTTTAAATCAATAGCAGGAATATAAAAAAAACAGCTCACCAACTCAGGTCAGACTTTCCACTCTGAAAGTCGGAGCAGCCACATCAACACTAATGTTGCACTCCAAGATTGCGCTGTGCAATTTGTAAACTTGTATGTCTGTGAAGGTTCTCAGTCGTCCATCATTCTAATCTTAAGAGGTTGGAAAAAAGAGAGCAACTTCCCTTCTTTTATTCAAGAGGCTTCTTCAGTTATAAAAAATAAAAAGGGAAGAGTCCTAGGCATTTGATCCCTAGTGGGATCACCATTCCCCAGGGGGTTAAAGGTAAAACCCATGTGAGACCTTCCCCTACCCTATTATGTGAAGCGCAATTAAAGGGATCTCAAGACTGCATTTAGTTGGCTAATGTCACCAGCTATCAAACCTTGCAATCTGTACTACCTCTCTTGTCTATTTGTGACTCGCCATATGCAGAACACCAACCAGACGTCGTCTGTGCATGTACTGCAGGAGTGATTTTAGGTGCAAAGCAAAACGTATCTCTTGTGCATACTGTGCACAAGAGATACGTGACCGAGTACTTCCTGTTGCCTGCTTCCAGTGTAAGCATTACAGCACTGCTGTTAATAAAGCTCAACACAAAGAGCGCTCTACCAAGTAAGAATGAGGGGATTTAGGTTTGGAGAAAGGCGACTGGCATCCAGATGATGGCAAAGTTGGCATTACATGGTTGTATAGATCGTTTTCCCTTCTGCAGGACTGAGAAAATTGGAAAAGGGAGCTCTACCACTCCTCTTTTCGTGGAATGACAATAAAATACCCACTTAGAGCAAAGGGTTTTTAGAGCGAGGGCAAAACAAAGTGGTCAATTCTGGTGTGATGTCTGACTTCAGAGGTAAACAGAATCCAGCATCTGTTGTACTTTCAGAATTCAGATATCACCCACTATGGCCTCAGGCTTGAATTAGATTTAAATCAATCTTCCCCATAATGCAGAACCTTTGTGTTTATGTTGAGCAATTATTATGTTGAGGTGAACAGGGCATTTAAATATAATAAGCCTTATTGCAGGGCCTGCTACACCTCACAACAACAGAAGTGAGTATCCAGGG
>NW_024582447.1:1490999-1535264 GCF_018398535.1 Haplochromis burtoni
AATATTTCTGTCTCATCTGCATTAATATATGTATATATTAAATATATACATACATACATACATACATACGTACGTACGTATGTATGTATGTATTTAATATATACATACATACATACATATGTATATATACATATGTATATACACAGCCTTGGCCAGCCGCTTGAGGAGGTACACCAGAGAGATAGAAGGCAGGAGAATAAACCAGCTGTTCTCCACAGAACCAGCAAAGGTGTACTCTCAGTGGCAAGGGAACAATAAGAGAACAGCACCACCAAGGCTGGAGCGGGCGTAAGCGGAAGGAAGGGGGCCGGGGACTGGTGAGTGTCAGCACCACAGTCCAGGATGAGACAACGAACATCCAAGAATACATTGGGAAGATGGCCCCAACTGACCGAGTGCTCAGTGAATACCTCAGGCAGCAGAAACCCAAGAAAAAGGAGGGAGACGAGGAACCATCATGGAAGGACATGCCCCTGCACGGTATGTACCACCGGCAGATAGAGGAGGTGGCTGATACCCAGAAATCCTACCAGTGGCTGGAATTAAAGGATAGATTTAACATCGTAGATTGTAAGTGCCATTTGTCTGGACTCCAGGACGGCATCACTGGATGTATCACAGTAAACATTATGAGGATGGAACCAGAAACGTTGTCACCCAAATGTTGTCTAAGGTTCTCAGTATTATGGCTAATATAATAGTAATTACTTTACAATGTAAATTGCCTCCAAGTGACTGTTGCTGTGATTTGGTTATATAAATGAAATTGAATTGAACTAAACTAAATATTAGCAGCAAGTGAAAATATCAATTTGTCGTTCAAAATTATTCAAGATAACTAAGGTTTGTTTGGTTTTTTTTACCGTGGTTTGGAGATGTTTTTGGAGTCGCAAGAAGAAAATAAGCTGAGGGGATTGTCACCTGCAAAAAGCTCCAGAGGGGCCAAGTTCAGCTTGATAAAAGGGGAGACGATTTTTCTAAAAGATGTCTCACCTGCTAAAACTTGGAATAACACATATTATTATCCACTTAGGCTGCTGATGTCTTCTGATTCGCTGTGTTGACACATTTCCTCGATAGTAGAAATGTTTCCATCCTCCTCCCGAAAGTCCTGCACATCTCTTTATCGCAGTCTGGCTGACATACCCTGTTATTTTGTGCTCTGCCGCCACAACTTATATTTACAGTAAACTCAACTTGACGTGAATGCAGCAATGCCCCGTGTCACTATATTTTTCCCCCCCATTCTTAAACTGTTTTGAGGTGGGGGACATGTAGTCAGCGGGGACAGAAAAGCGACAGATCTGACAGAAGAAATCGCACATACACGCACACCAGTTAGACATCCTCTGTCAGCATTAGGTGACACAGCAGGCCTGCAGTATTCACACCTGTCTAGATCGCTCAACACAGAAACAGCACAAAAAGCAGTGGGAAGGCCTGTTGGATTGGCGACGAAGATTCATCATTTCGCCCAGACTAGAGCGCCGTGACAGATGGTTCTGCAATTTGATGTCTTGTAGTGACATCTTTGCATCGGTGCGTATGTGGCTGACGAGGAAAATGTCAGCGGGCCTTTAGTCATTTGGATGCATAATTCAAAATAAGTTATTATGAAGACATTGAAAGCAGGGGATCTGGTGACACGTGTGCCACCTACTGTGTTTTTTGTCACCTGTGCAACGAAACCAAGCGACTGATTTCAGAGACAGGGAGAAATACCCACGTCTGTCACCAAGTAAGTAATTCTTCTCTGATCTTGTGCTCTCCGCTATCTCGCTGTCTCAGGATGACCACAATCCAGCTGCTGGACTGTGTCACTCTGCACAGGTGCCCAAAAAACTATAGAGTTTCATTCATCAGTCTGAGCTTGAAACCTACAACAACTGCACCCACTAAAACAACTCACTACACACACATGCACAGCAAGAGAGGGAGAAACAGCTGCACCCTGATGAATGCCCTACATTCATTCCACAGGAAGCCGGTTCATATGTCACCACTGATGCAGCCCTTCCACTCTCCTCATTCAAAAACACACACACAGGCGCACACACACATATACTGAACTCCAGTTCTCTTTCTCTGATTATACTCCCAGCTGGTCTCTGCGACAAATGCTCTTTTGATGCGTCTTCCCGGAGGCCAAAGCCACCATCGGCATTCTCCTCCTCCTTCTCCTCCCTTCCACTTCTCTGCTCTCTTTCTGTCTCCCCACCAGCAGCTTCCTGCGTGACATTGAAAGTCGTGAACTCGCCGTCCCATTCTGCGGCAGCTCTGTGCTCCAGCGTGAGGACGACAGAAGAAGACAAAGAAAAGAAAAAGATGCCTTGTGATCTAAATTTTTCCTGCAGAGATGCCAGTTTGAGCTGGAATGAGACGCCCACTTCAAACCCATTTGTTTTTATTACTTACGGGTGACAATAAGTCATCGGGAAGCACCCAGAAGTTGTAGATTGCTCTAATTACCCAGCGAAGATGGGTCATTTTCATTGCAGGTTGTAAAATTTCTCTGGTTTTAGCAGATGGGCCTTCCTCAGTAACCTACAGTAGACATGATATGTTTGATAATCAGGGTAAATACCTGGGAGAATGCCCAGCAGCCAACAGCAAACATCTTATATTGGCTCCATGAAATAGGAAAAGGAGAGGGACTCTTGTTTGTTTTGATGAATTTAATTTTCCACCTGGGCTTGCCGTGAGCTGATTGTGTACGGAAACACCACTTCACATCCAGTTGGCGTGTGTACAGAATGAAAATGCAGATTAATGTGTAAGCATACATACCTTTAGTCATTCTCTTGACGGGATTATGCTTCTCTTTTCAGCCTCCAGGCCCGACAAAGATTTTTATTTATACGACTCCAGGAAGAGCCGAGATTTTAAGCTCCTACCTTAATTTTGAAGGCCGTCATCTGCACCTGACAGGGTACTATTTAGATAATAACTCATGGAGCTTTGATATCATTATGGATGTAAATTAGGGGGTTTCGATGATTTTACTCGCTCACTGTTTAAGGACCACGGCCCTAACTTGTGTTACTCTGAAAATAACCATATATTTAAAAAAAAATTAGGACTTTTTTCCCCTTTTTCTTTTTAAAGTCAAACAAAGAAAAGATGTAAGTGATATCTTATTTTGTTTGCCACAAACTGAACTTGCACAATGCATAAATGTGACAAAACATAGAAATTACCATCAGGCATCTTAATGACTCCAAATGAGACGTTTTACAATATGTTGCCTGAATTCAACAAACTGCTGGAAACACTCCTCAGAGATTTTGTTCCTGTTGACATGAGGGCATCACTCAGTTCTCGCAGATTTTCCAGCTGCTCGTTTGATCTCCAGTTCCACCTCATCCCGAATGTGCTCTATTGGATTGAGATCTGCTGACTATGGAGGACATTTAAGTACAGTGAACCAGTTTGTGACATGTTGTGCTATCCTGCTGGAAGCAGCCATTAGAAGGTGGGTACACTGTGGTAAAGGGTCAACATGGTCAACAACAATATTGAGGTTTGCTGTCGTGTTTAAATGATGCTCAGTGGGTACAAAGAGGTCTAAAGTGCGCTAAGAAAATATCTCCCACCCCATTAGCAGCCTGAACTGAGGCAGGATGGATCCACAAATTCGGGCCCTACGATCGAGTCCAGACAACATTTTTCTAGTCTTTGATTATCAACGTTTGGTGAGCCTGACCAAACTGTAGCCTCACTTTCCTGTTCTTACCTGATAGGTGGCACCTGGTGTGGCCTTGTGTGCGGTAGCCCATCTGCTTTAAGGCTTATTTAAGGCTGTTGCGCGTTCAGAGATGTTCAAGATGTGTTTGTGGCTCACATTTTATTTTTCTCTGTTAACCCTAGAAATGATTGTGTGGGTCAGGCACCAACTGCCACGTAAACTCACTTAAATCACAGTTCTTCATCATGTGGACACTTGAATCCCATGTGATTGGCTGGTTAGGTGTACCTAGTAAAGTGGCCTGTGCATGAGCACTAAAACAGGCATATTGTTCACAGAGTTGGGCTCAGCTGCAGACTGGCTAAATCTCATTTAGCATGTGGCATTTCAGTGCCTGCAGTTCTGCATACATGTGGCAACTCCTCATGCTGTATCTGATTTAATGAGATACCTGCTGTCAGTGTTGACGCCTGGTGCTTTTTGTGCAGGAGGTCCTTGTTGCTGCTCTCCCCACCACAGAGCCATCCCATCAAATATAAATGACTGCAGACAGAAATATTAACCATCTTCCTTGGATTAAAGTGCTACTGAGTGAAAACCAGATAAACGTCTTGCACAATTAAAACAGTAAAAACTCCAACAGGTCAGAAAATACCCTACTGATTACAACCTCCTCCCCTTTCCTTTTATAGCTGTTAAGAAGGTTAAGTAGCCTCCAGGACTCCAAGTAAAACATTATGTTTAAAATGGAAAACATAAAACTCAAAGATCAATTCGTGTATGGCAGCAGAGGCGTGACGTATTAAATTTTAAACACACCGGTAAGATAATCTAACCCCTTGCAGTCTTGAAAGCATTGGCAGACGCACGCGTGACATTTAATGAGTGAAACACAGCTATTTATAGGAAGCGAGTATGTAAACACTGCATGCTGCTCATTCAGTGCGACACGCAGCCTTTTAGCGAGCGGTCGACCTCGTGATGAGTTCGCCGTGTGCAGCAATGACAAGATGACACATCACTCCGCATCGTCAGCCTTTATTAAAACAGATCCGCCTCTAAATAGTATCACTGCTCAGTTTGCTGTAGAAGTGTCAACTTTTTAACCTGACGCCAGTATACTTGGTGTCACCTGTCACGCGTGATTACTAGCGGTCGAGAACGATTGACTGGACCAGACAGGAGTGAAGCGCGAGGATTTGGTGCAGCAGTAGTCAGCACAGATTTTAAAAGTCAGTGTGGATGCCGTCTCCAGAGAGAAAGCTTTAACTGTGTGACCCTCTTTGAAGGTCAGCATTTTACATTTTACCAACATCACACTCAAATCCAGCAGAGGGCTTGATCTCACTTTAAAGGCTTAGGTGAGTTATTTTTCCAGGATCTGAACCCTCACTTTTTTTTTTAAACTTCCTGTAAGTATAGCACACCTACCTACCTTTTCAACTCCCCAAAGTCACAGCAAATCCAAAGAAATGATGTTACCGATAAAAAGTGTGAAAAGGACGAGTCCAGGTAGAGCAGTCAGAGGGAAGCTTGTAAATATCGTTCTTTATTGCACACATGACATTTGTTTTCCTCATATTTATTCTTTTTTTTCCTCTTTTTTTGGTGTGAGCAACAAAAACTGGCATTACATGTTTTACACCCTATTGAAAAATTCTCAGTCTAACCCTGTATAATAAAAAACAAGATAACACAAAACAAAATAAAGACTACTTCACATAAAAACTTACAACTCCACAAAAAAGGAAATCTCACAGATATTGCATCACTAAATGGATGAGAAACTTACAATATATCATACTAGTATTTTTTTTTTTAGGAAAAAAAATTGTTTTATAACTATTAAACAAGCATATATATATACATATATATATATATATATATATTTAGTATATATATAATTTTTTTTTTTTTTAAAAGGAAGAAAAATCCAGTGGGGCGAATTTATTTCTGTATTTTGGTAGCATTTTTCTTTCAACCACCTGAGTGCTACATCGCTGAGACCAGTACTGATTGGTTAAACCTGCCATTTAACTCATTGGAGGAATGTTTGTTAAACAGAGGTGAAGAAGAAAAAGAGATTGACAGGTGAGAAGGTAGTTAGTAGATAAATCCACTGAATGTCCTGTGACAGATTTGGAAAAGACAGTGAGAACTCTGCCAGAGATGGCAGCAGTATGCAACCAGCAGCAGTTCACTGCATACTGTGGTCCGATTAGAAAGTTCTCAGTGGATCAAATCGAAAACAGGACCCATTAAGCCAAAGTTTAATGGTGGGAAACATCTGTGACCAAATTCCCCCTCTTTTTTTGGTCAAATTTCCCAGTTTAAAGAAAAAAAAACAAAAGAAAAAAAATGTGCATTGTGCTTGGGTATTTAGTTTTGTGTGCTCAACAAGCCAAGAATAAAAACAACAGCTTTTGGTGAGATAAAGGGAGGCAGAAAATTGGCACTTGAATGATAAAGTACAAAAATATATAATTTTCCAATCTGAGAAAGAAAAGGCACTTTTTAAACACAGCCGCGGTATTTTAGGCAGCGTTTGTAGTTTACTGTGCTTCAGACAAGAACTCCCACCGGCTCAGTCTTTTTCATCAGCTCGTTTGTTGACGGGAGCCACTGAAAACCTCTCCGACATATAAAAAGGCAAGGCTTGTGACAGCTAGTGGACGGATGTTTAGCTCAAATTGCTCATTACGACACAGACAAGCCCATCGAGAAAAGAAAAAAAAAACACATTAAAGGCCAATCCTAGATTAATAAATAAAAAGCTTATGTCTAACAATCAAAAATGCACAGCGAAAAAAATAAAATTACAATTTTTTGGCTTGCTCGTAATGTAATCTCTGCCTTTATTTGCTGGTGTATAAGCAGGTGTTAAAGGTTAAAGTAAAATAAAAACATGTTAATGTTAATTTTACAAGTCGAGAAATGTTAGTTTTGATGTTAGACACTTTAATTCTTGCTCTCTGCTCGCTGAGACAAGAAGAGAAATGCAACAAGTTAAGGCCAAGTTGTTTTGGTTGCTGCAGATATTAAAAAGGAGGGAAAAAAAACCCCAAAATAATGATCTGGAGGCAACAACTCAGCGGGTTAAAGTAATAATCGGGATTAATGAAGTTAATCTTTTGCTTGTGTGTCAGTGTCAATACCTCGAGTAAAGAGTGGAGGAAGAAGAGAGCTGAATAAAGAAAAAGAAGAAGAAAGCTCAATGAACCCCAGGACGAGTTTAATGTCAGCAGGAGGATGAAAAAACACGAAACAAAAAAGAAACCACACACACACTGGCAGTGTTTCAGACGAGGAAAATCCACCCTGGACAGAAAAAAGGTGATAAATACTAACAAGCTGAAAGCCATATCAGCATTCTTACACTGGAAGAAATAGTACGGTTGTTTTGATCCCAGAGCACTTCATATTGGCGTGGTGTACTGGTGTGTGTCTAAGCGTTATAGATGCTCCCAAATGGCCTAGTATTAGCCGTTATATCAATAAGCTGAATGGGGAGAAGTGTTCACCAAACAGGCAACAGCTGGTGATAACAGTAATGCTCCAATCCAGGCATAATAAGCCAGGGATGCAACAGAGGGAAAGTGGGGAAAAAATAAAATAAAATACAGCTTTAGACGTTCACACAACTGCCATCTATAAATTTGCCCCCCCGCCCGAGTGTCTGTTGTAAATAACTCACTACATCTATAATATGCAGTGATGAGATGTTCTGCTCTTCACATTCACAGTAAAATTAATCCCTTTGAGATGACTAATATGAGTATTTTTGCACAGCTTGCGATTAGTCCTGCACTAACTAATGGTTAGAGATAGTGTGTGTGTGTGTCTGTGTGTGTGTAGGGAGGAAATGGGAGTTTTATCTTCTGGGGATTAGGGCGTTTTGACTTTGCGTGTGGAGATGTATTTGTTTTTTTAATCAGTGCGCGCCTCGTTCGAGAGAGAACAGCCGACCCAGAGGTTAACCCGTGACCTCGAGCAACGTGGGGCTTGTTGTTTCAGACAGGGCGACACTTCCTGCCGTCTCACGGAGGGGGCGGCGGAGGGTCAGTGACACAGGCGGACAGGACAACTAACAAAAAGTTGCTTCGGAGAGAGACGACAAGACATAGCAGCAGTGTTGGGTGCAAGTATGAAGAGACTTTTTTTTGTTGGTTTCTTTTTTTGTTGTCAGCACAGAGGTGAGAGCGCGTGAGCGGCAGTGAGGGACATTTATCAACTCGTGCAGTTTCCAGTTAGATCTGTGCGTGTGTGTAGTGGTTTTATGTAGAGCACACGCGTTCATGTAATGTGCGTTGTCAGTCAGTGGAAGTGGTGGCAGGACAACTGGTTTTAATCGTGTTAGTCCGTGAACCAGACCAGAGGTAATACATTCATGAAACTGGTTATAAACACAAGACAAAATATCAGCAAGTTAGTAAAATTCTTACTAAGAATGTTTTATTAAAATAAATGCCAAGAGGTTAATAAGAAAAAAATAACAGCATACACCATGAAAACTAAATGCAAGCATGTAAAAATACTCGTGACAAGGAAAAAAAATAAACTAATAAAGTAGCTAATGAGTTAAACAAGCTGGGAATCAGCAAGAAAACAAAACGTAACAGGGAAAAAGGCAACACTCCCCACAAGAGACAGTTTTCGAGATGTAAAAGAGATGAGGGGAGGGGGCGGGGGAGAAGGAGGAGAGAGGGTTGTTTAAGGGCGAGGGGGATTGCAGTGGGTTTCATTTAAAAAAAAAAAAAGAAAAAGAAGAAGAAAAAAAGCACTCAGAAACATGATTAATATACATATAAAATGAGATTAGAAAAATACATTATAAACCTGTAACAATGGCTGTTAATTACATTATCATACATGTAGTAGGCAGGCCAGAGAGAATACGGTAGGCATAAGAGTCAACCTTTCCCCTGATGGTCTTATCCAGCCTTTCACAATGACACAGCAAGTTGTAACATTGCAGAGGGAATTTTCTTAATACTGTCAAATGCCGAATAACCATCTCTTGCTCCACTTTAATATTGCATTTCAATTTAATAAAAATAATAACACTGAAAAAGAATATTTCATTGACCTTTCACTGTAACAGCGTGATGAAAGAGCTATGAATAGAGGGGGAAAAAAAACAACAAAAAAACCCAAAACCGCCAAGTGTTATATTGGATTTAAGAATTCCTCGATTTTAATATTATTTCACCTTCCAGCAATAAACTGTCAGTTATTTCAACAGCTGAGAACTGTTTGGCGGTGAAGCGGGCCTCGCTTGTTTCATTATTCCAACATTTCAGCTGTCCAATTTAAACCTCATGATTGTATTGATAGTTTGTTGTCAAGCTGACGCTGAGAGACGTGGACTGGATGCTTTCAGTTTGCAGCTGTTGAAACAAAAACAAACAGGCATAGTGGGGACGACCCTCCCCACCTGCTGTTCGCTCTTCCATCCACTCCCTTGAACATCATGTATTTTTCTTAGCTCATAATAAAAAACAAACAAACAAACTATAAAAAAAAAAAAAAAAAAACATGTTCCGGCAGACTACTGGGTCACGACTGGCAGTTCAATTTGTTCTAGGAAGTTAGTCAAAGTCAACAAAAATCAAGACAATATCTCATTTGATCGTTAGAATCGAAATAACAATAATAATAATTAAAAAAACAGAGAACACAATCTGCTCATACAGCAGAGTAAAGGGCCATCAGGTAAAAGGAAAAGAGAAAAAAATCATTTCAGGAAGACAAAACCATGGCACATGTTTGTAGCTGGTCAAAACGACTGCTATTCTTTTTGCATAGAATAACTTCGGTAACGCCACGATACGGTGGCGGCTACCCTGCTCGACCTTTCAGAGCGTGTAACACCAGCCATTCCTCTCTGCGCCATCTTGGTGGGTGCTGGATATTATTGAACACAACTGGAATACTAGAAAACAGAAACCACTGTCGATAAGGCACTTTGATTTGATCTTTTTAAGCTCTCTAGGCGTCAGTCTCACTCTGATGCTCGCTAACTTTCCGAAGGGTCGTGACTGTTTTGGTCTTCCTTTTCCAATCATATTCAAGGTCAACAGCACGTCTCCCCCTCCCCTTCCCCACTTGGTCCCCCCCATTTCCCCTATACGGTTTTAAACTTTTTTTCTTTATTTTTTTCTGATTTTGTAACTGCAAGTAAAGTATCAAAAGCTAAAATTGCCAAAAATAGATCTTATTTTTTCTCATCTCCAGCACCCTGTAAAATTATCTTTTTTTTTGTTCTCTTCTGTATTTGAATATGCAATGACATATCTACATTTTTATATATTTATATATATATTTATATATATATAAGACGTATGTATAAAGCAATTTGAACAGGCAGGCATGGCTTTCACATCCTATTTTTTTCTTGAGAGAGTTAAACAAAAGATTGTGGGCTCAGAAGCTAGACTATGATCACAGGGAGGTGTGACACATTGTGGATGCGCTTTTGGATCGTTTACCTCGAGTTTAAAAAAAGAAAAAAGAAGAAATTTCATCAGTAAAAAAAAACAAAAAAAACACAAAAATGCAAGTAGGCTAAGATTATGCCAACTGCACGATTCAACTCATGTAAAGTCTTCAAACTGGGGTTAAAACTTAAAATACATTTAAAAAGAATTAGTCAAACGTGGAGATGGAAAAAATGGCAAAATAAAACATCTGTTTGGCAACGTGGCTGATGAAACAACTTAATATAGAATCCAGGTAACATGGCAAAAGCATTTATGTACAGAACTTCAAAGTGCCCCCCTCCCCCCTTTGCTGTCACTGTGTAACATGTTGATTTAGTGTTGATTAGCATCTCTTCACCTTAAAAGAAAACAGAGCAGTAATGGGTGAGAAATCATCTAAACTGACTGGCTGGCTGGCTGTTACAGCTGAAGGCAGGCACTAAAAATTCACACCCTTTTAAACTCTTAAAAATCACAAAGAGAGCCCTCTGTGAGACAGATGCATAACTGCAGATATATAATTCACTGGCAAACCCTTTGGCTAAATATGCACACTTAATACTTTTTTTTGTCTTTGTGATCACAGCTCAGCTAACTCATTGAGATTTTTTTTTTTGTCAAAATACATCAGGCACTGTATAGTGGATGTAGTGTGGATGGGGGGGGCAATTTCCCTCTCCCTCCCCCCGAAGCCTCAACACACCCTACTTTCATTGTAGTATTAATTAAAAACACACACAAAAACACACAAAGAACCATCAGCCCAAGTAGTGACCTTCCCATCTTGCCCTTCATCATTTCTTAAGCTTCTGCAGCCTGCTTTGAACATCAGTTGGCGTACTGCTTTAGAGCTAACCACCTCGCCTTGGTTTTGGCTGGTCAGGTTTAAGCAAAAGCTAATTAGTCAAATATGAACAACAGGGGAAAAAAAAAAGGACAAAATCAAGTGGAGAAAATGACTAAAAAAAAAAAAGCATTAAAAACAGACAGGAGAAAAACAAAACACATAAATCATAAAAAGCTCCTTTAGCAATCATTTCAGCCATGCTTTTTAAAAAATTAAATAAAAACAAAGACAGAAAGCTGTTTAGAGGGGCACACCCAGAATGTGTCAGCTCAAAAGTACATCTTAGAGCTCAACAACTGAACTACACGTGAAAATGACAGAAATTAAACAAGTTAATGTGAGTGTATGTTCTCTTTCCTTCTGTTTCTTTTTCTCTCCCCGTGGGTGGGTTTTGGGACAGGGTGGGAGCAGGTAGACGCTCTTATATCTATATTTTGAGGGAGGGGAGGAGGGGCTGTCAATCTGAGGGCCATTACTCTGAAACCAAATGGTTTGCGTCAAATAAATACTCAACTTTGATTCATACAAGTGAGGTCACCACATCAGAGTAATTAGAGGAAGGGGGGTGGGGTGTGTGGGGTGGGGGTCTTTATTGCTATGTAATTCAGTGCAGATTTATGAGTCATACCACAAACACGTCCACCCAGTGTGTGATTCATGAAGAAAAAGAAAGAGAAAGAATGGGAATCGAACTCAATGAACAAAGGGAAAAAAATATTTATGAATATCACACAACTTTGTTGGGTTTTCGTTGTGTTTCTGTGAAGATTCTGCGTTGGTTTCTACTTTTTTTCTTTTCTTTTTTTTATTGTCAGAATGTGTTAGGGTAACTGTACGGGCAGGCGCCTCTCTCTCTCTCTCTCTCACACACTTGCGTCCGAGAGGCTAGCAAAAGGCAATTACCAGTTAACTGATCAGCAGGCAGGCTTGGGGCGGCTCGTCATTGGGTGAAGAGTTCAGAGGTCAGAAGGTCATGTGTTAGTTGCCGGTGGCGGCTAGGTGGTTAGAAACAAAAACAAAACAAACAGAAAAAAAAAGATAGAAAGGATATTAGTGTCAGCAAGAAGAGACTGGAATGACATCATTTTAACAATAAAATGAATGCAATCTCTTACGTCGCCCCCTGCTCTTAGTCCCCTGCCAACATGAGGTGAACCCAGCTAATCTCACTGCGATCATGGCGCCACAACGGCATGATCCAAACTACTAAGCCCCACCCTGAATCAGGTAGCTTGGTGGTTTAAATAAAGCGCACATTGCCCCCAAAACCAAAAATAGAAGCAAAGAGAGGTCGAACAGACAAACAAAGTAACAAAAATCTAGTGTTTTAGTGTCGTTCGAGTTGGAATGCAAGCTCCAAACAGTGTGATTAGTGTTAAGGAGACTTAATAACTAGAGTTATGTGAAGCATAACTAAGACTAGTGTTATATGTGCAATGAATAGATGAATCGCTGTTTTCCGATTCGTTCTCTTTATTTAGCAGTATATTTTTATAGAATATAAATATACACAAAACCATAAATACATTTGATATAAAATGCTCAAATATAAAATGACAGTACCTCATGTACAACTGAAATATTAAAAATGTACTTTAGCTTTATTTCAATATATTTGCAATACACTGGAGAGAATGCAAGCTACCTCAGCTTATGTCTGTGCGTGCCTATCTTCCAGAGAAAAATCAAAAAATCAAAAATAAATGTAAATTTCAAGGTGAAATGGGGCCTGGTAGCAGCACGGCCACTTGCCTTATGCCTGCTATGTCTTTACGATACAGTATAGAAATTAGTCTCCTTTTTCTCTGCTCCCTATGAGTCGAGGAGATAAATCATGTATGGGAACAAGCCTGCCCCATTTTAGGCTCTAATCTCACATCAGAGGAATGTCATTATACACTTTCAACACTGCCTGCAAAGTACTACCTGTCCTGGCTTCACAGCTGCAAAAACCCAAACCTTTCAACATCACTTTTGCCTGAGCTTTGACATATACACAGTCTGCACATACTGCATATGTTAAGTACTAAATGTAAACAAAATGTGCATACCACAATCAACCATTTAGCTGGCGTGTGGCAATACGGGGTAGGAAAGGTGGCAGGGGGACAGGAAAACAAAACAAAATGCAATACAGACAATGTAGAAATTCCCAACTAAGGCATCGAGGCATAATATAATAATCACTGAAATGCATAAGTCAACATCAAAGTGTAGCTAAGAGACTAAACTGACCTCTGTCAGCGGTCACAATCCTTTGGTAAGGATGGACCCGCGTGTCATGCCGTCTCACTTTAGTAGCCATTGCACCTAGATTGTAACAGGTCCACAGGGTTAGAAACCGTTCACTTTGAGGAGGGCAAAAACAGTCATTTGTACAGTGATAACATTCACATTTTAACCATTATAATGCTCGGATTACACAACAATACACAGAATAACATAATACAGATTATAGTACATATACACACAAGCACGTCTTCTTTTTTTCCTTTTACATGTAGAAAAAATGCAGTAGAAAAAAAATTATACAACTTTTTGGAGATTTACTTGGTATTTAAAAATGCATAACTTAAGTACTAAAATTCCACAGTGCTCAGAGTTATATATGTGGGTGGGTGGGGGGGCAGGTAAAGGGTACAGGCTCCAGGGCTGTCTAGAAAAATAATGTGATTCTTCCTGTGGGATCCAAAAGGGGAACAGAGAGAAATTTGTCTCTTCATTTTGAAAGGTGGGGAAATCCAATACAGCTCTGATGGTAATTGAATAGTGCCAGACACCACCTGCCTCTCCCTCTCTCCTTCAATTTCTCTTTCCCTTTTCAACATTTCTCTCCAGGTCAATCTGCTCACTAGCGGCACAGGCTGTCATTTCCCTCCTATATTTGTCACATCTGATTTCTTTCTACTGCAGCGGTTGACACCGCCTCGTATGCATCACAAAAACTGTTTGTGTGCCACACTATGTTCAAGTATTACAAATTTCAGATGTGTGCATGGATTTAAAACAACAACAAAAAAATGAAATAGAAAAACATTTCCCAGAGGAAGCGAGGACATGCGAAATAAGTTATAAAAAAAGATTTTCTTCTGGCATTATCAAGAGCAGATTTTTTTGGCCCATGACTACACAGCTAACTACACTACTCTGAAGTAGCAGATGGCCTGACATTTCTTTATTCTCAGAGAAGCCGTTGGTGGCTAGATACAGTAGCGCAGGAAACTGAGCCAAGTCTGTGAGTATGTGTGTGTGCGCGCGAGTATGAGAGGGAGCGTGTTCCACAGGGCCCTGTGTTGCTGAAAGCACCAATCGATAGTGTGAGTAAATAAAATGCACTAAGCTGGTGTAACCCTGCAAGTTAAAGAGAGAAAAGCCAGTCAGCTGCCCCTGTCTGTTCTACACATGACTCCCAGAGGCACCTCAAATACACAGGTCAGCTAAAACCACACTTGTGTCTGCTGCTGCCAAATGAATCTGTGAACATTAGTGAAGTGCAGTGTCAAATTAAATCTGGAAAGCGGCTAACAAAGGTTTCTCCTGCCTAACGCGGGAAACGGCTTTTCTTTTGTGTTAACTAGAGCCTTAATATAACATATGGGGACGGTACCAGGCCTAAACCTAGTTCTTTCTTCTTTGGTAGCAGATGAGCTGAGCTTAAAGCACCGTTGGGGATAAACACAACATATATTAGACCCCCCTCCATATTGGACTTTTTTTCTGACACAAAAAGTAAGTGGAGCGTCAGGTGTTAGCACAGTGCTCCGGTTCAACGGGGCTAGAGCTAAGACAATGGAGAAAGGAAAAAAGGGAGTGAGTGGGGGAATTTAATGAACATCCCCAGTGGGAGTGAGAGAGGGACTATCTGCAGGCATTGAGGCCTGCCTGCAGACAACAGCGCAGAGAAATAATTTCAAAAGCTGCAGAAATCCAAGGGGATCTGCCGCCAGACTGAATAAACCTCTAGGCCAGTGCATGAAAGGGTTAGGGAGCAGACCTGCGTGTATGCGAGTGTGTTACTGTCAGTGTGCCTCGTTTCACGCTGAGGCAAGTGCAAGTCCACCTATAATAAACCTTGCAGACAAGAGGCAATATAAACCTGAGAGTGCAACTGTTTGGCAAGAACGTAACTAAACAGTGAATATCTTTAGTCTATAGAGAACTTCCCATTAGCCTGGCCCTCACACAAGGTAATTATTGCCCCCCATTGCCATTTAACAAAGTGTCCATGAGCAACATAGCTGGTCATCCCATCACCAAGAGCTTCATCAGTACATCCACCCTGTGAGTTTGTCTGTTTTGATCCTCAGGTGGACACGACATATTTACCTTTCAACAAGTCCTGACTGTGGCTCATGGAAGCCGCGTCCAGCACCCCAGCTCCGGGGTAAAACAAGCTGGCCTCTTGTCCAGGCTGGCTAAAGCTGGTCGCTGTACCTGCGGCACCCATGCTTCCCCAGGCTCTCTTACCTAGAACCCCACTATGCTCGATGGGGTACTCCAGCAGGGAGGTGGGTGCCAAGGCATAAGGGTACTCGTAGGGGGTGGTGTAGATAAGCCCGCCATCCGGTGTGGGAGGCACCAGGGTGGGGGTGCCATTGGGCAGCATGGCAGCCATCTGAGTGGGCCGGATGAGGTTCATGATGGGGGCCCCGGCTGGCGTCTGAGGCCGCAGTGCCTGGGGAGGCAACACCTGACCTGTGGAGGTCGCTATGAGGCGAGGGCCCTGAGCGGCTGCTGCCGCCGCTGCAAGAGAGAACGCAAGGGTGGCTGCCATAAGCAAGAGAGTGAAGGACAGGAACAGAAAGAAAGAGGACAAGAGATAAAGTGTAGTGTGGTTGAACAATATCACAGATGAAAAGTGAAGTGTGAAAATACGAAAGGGGGAAAGGAAGGGTGAACAGGAAGTGGCAGAGAGAGATAGAGAGAAAGGGGAGAGGAGCAAAAGGGAAAATTAGTCCATGCAATGATCATGGTGGTGAACCACAAAAGCGACAATCTTTTGCCAACATTGCCAAACAAAATTTAAAAAAAATAAAATCACCCCACACACCAAAACACAAGAAGCACAAAAATACTGAAATAACGCCATCATCCCAGTGCATCTGAAGCAGACCGATCACCACAGCAGCTACACATTCACCTACTGGAAATGATATGGGTGAGTTAAACGACACGCATGCCAACAGAAACAGAGCTGTTGACTTCATATAGAGGAGGAGGCAGTTTTTATGGCATAAATAAATAAATAAGCAAAATGAGGAGAATTTTGAACTTGATGTGAAGGTCAGAGTGGGAGCATTTAAACTTAAAGAAATGCCCATCCTCTGCAAAGTCAGCACTCAGTTTGTGTTGGATGACAAATGGACATACAAATATAATTCTTATAGAGGCTAAGCATTAGCATGTTCTATAAGCTGTGCCACACAAGCTTCCCCAAAGGGAAGCCTATTAAATAAAGTGCTTTTGTAACTGCAGTTGGGTGGTGGGCTACTTCATCATGGCTCCCATTTAGGCAGATGTTAAACGAGAAAAATTCAACAAAGAAATTAATCGCTTAAACTTTCATTTTAAAAAAAAAAAAAATGTGTACAGAATAACCAATTTTTAGAGACATTTTTAATTAAATTTTGATTAATTATTAAGAAAATAATCACATGCACAAGTTCAGATTAACTTGCCATTAAGTCAAACATTGGGGCTGTATATGATTTACATTTTCAAACATAATTTGGTGATTACAAAACACACGTGAATCAGCAACTGACATGCAGAACTGAGCAGGTGAAATACAGCAATGTGCTTAATATTTAAAGTCTGCCAGGAGCGAGTAAAACAGGGTGAATGCATGTGGATTGCAGGGGAAAGGATGGGTGGATGAAAGGATGGCAGAGAGGACAAGAAATATGGAGAAAAATGGAACAGAGGTATTCCTACTTATGGTTGGAAAACAGTTTTGAAAAAGAGGTCTGCTCATAGTCAGAGATAATATGATGTATGCACACAGTGGAGCTGACTGCACATTTATTTAATGAAAACCAAAAGTATGAGTTAATGGGAAATATTGGAAAAATATCATTAAAATATTAAAGGTTTTTATTATGTATGGAAGAAAACTGATGGATTATAGAAATTGGGGATGCGGTTGCTTTTCACTGCAGCTCACTTACGTGTTTTGATGTTGTTATCTCTGTATGTCCCATTGAGAATAGCTAGCTCCATCAGCTGCATCTTCTTCAAATTGTCCTCTCCCTCCGCCTGTTAAAAAACAAAACATTTTAATACTCGCATTAACACACCTTACATTAATTAACATGAGCCGACAACTATCGGACAACTAAAACAATCCACATGATGACCATTTCACCTAACCGCATGTCTGGCTGTTGCCGTTAAATCATTTGGACACGACGTGTCATCTGCTCTCCAGAAGCACTGGTTGGACTGGGTTTAGGGAAGCAGATATGAGATAAGCTAAAGTGCTGTTGTCGTGGCAGAGTGCCTTGTTGTTACTAAAATGCTGACAGAGACATTAAGTGTGGGAATGCATATTCATAATCCATATCAGAATGATAATTACTGTAATTTTCTTTGCTCCCTTGTGCGCAATCAAATGCGCAATAACCGCACTGGCTAATGTCAGTCCTGTCAATTAATGTTTGGATAAATAAATACAAAAGCAGCAGCCACTGTCATTATCGCCAAATTAGGGGACTGAAATTATTCACGGAAAGCAATTAAGATAGCACCCCTCCTTCCTCCTCCCACTCACCCATCCATTCCTCCCAGTTTCTTTTCTGCACCTCGCCCCACCCCACCCAAACTTAATTTCCCCTTAAGCTACCGAACATCCAATAACCATGACAACACAAACCCCTCCCTGTGATTTTCCAGGTTGTACGTCATAATATAGGCACAGTCTTACGTGGCTTATTCACAAAACCGAGGGTGCACGTGAAGCCTTGCTGACCTCAGGTTAACCTCAAGTCAGTTATTGATTTTATACCTTTTGCTGGTTCAAGGTAAAATTGTGACACTTGTTCCCTCACTAGTTCATCTCGTAGGCACATACACTCTGCACCAGCATTTAAACGCCTCATGTGTGCACAGAGTAAGGCAAACCTGTCAGGGTGGCAGGAATGAAAGCAGAAAGGCAGATACTGAACCTCCTCCGTTTCTCTATTTTGTCTAGGTGCAGAGTGTGTCTCCTGGACTAATTCACAGTTCAACAACAGCCTGCAGCTCCATTCACAGGACGATAAGGGAAGAAAAGACGTGGAAGGAGAGAGAGAAAGAAACGGAAAAAGAACGAGGGCTCAGAGTTAAGCCCTCCCCTGAGACTCCTCTTCAACACAGCCACCGAGAGAGGAAGAGAAAGAGCGAGGTTAAGCAAGAGAAAAAGTGACAGAGGCTGGTCTCCCTTGACTAAATATAAAGCTGTGGCTTCAGAGCAGTCACAGCATTCAACAGTGTGTCTGCGTGTGTGTGTCTGTGTGCACACGGCATGTTTAGTGTACCACAGAGCTGCCAATTAATGAAGCAAGGAAATTTCTTTTCCTTCGCTACCTCCACTGTGATCTGTCTCTCTTTTCTTTTAATAGGGAGGTCTTAAAGCATGAAAACGACACAGAATTATTCCAAGCTGCAAAGGCTGATCAAACAATAACTAGTGATTCAACAGACATGTTTTTATTTTCCAGGTAATTAGAAATTGATTGATTAAACAAACAGCTTTACATTACCAATAATTAACATCTAAATTATCATTAATTTCATTCAAAATGGCGTCCTAATATTCACCTCTGAATCAAATATTTTACATCTAATCAAATGACAACTTATGCTAACTAGCACATTCAGAAATTGGTTAAAATAAATAAAAAAAAATCAAGCTACAGGCTTGAACGGTGCTGTATGACAGACAAGTCAAGACAAGGTGTTAAAATAGCAGCCAAGCACTATTTTACTCCCTCGCCATTAGCTTTGGAGGTGAGCAAAGGGCCGCTTGACATGCAGCTTCAACACTAACTGAACACGGCCCAGGTCAGTCGCTAACATGGACCAATAAACCCTCAACAATAGAGAGACAAAATCAGTACTAATTAGATGCTGCAATCTCTACGTAAACAACCGAACACGTGAATGAACAAGCCCTGCCAATAGACATTAAATCCAATATCATCTCTGTTTCTTCCATTTCTGGGATCACCTTTAGTTACTTACGTTACAAAGTCAATATAATCATAGTGTCTACAACCTTGCGCAGTCCAGAAAGTGGGACAAGCCTGCCGTTATTTGCTAATGACTCTCATAAGTCAAAACAACCATTTATTCTCCTGCTTCCCTCTAGTTGTGTGTCTGGGTCTCCCTAAAAGTCCATAATCCTTTCTCTGGAGCTGGCTTAAGCAAACGTAAGCTTCCCACGTCCACAAGTATGCTCGGGTACAAGTGATGTGAATTTCATCATCAGACCCAGAGCATGAGGGTTCGTGCAAATGTCTACATACCTGCCTGTTTTCCGGAACCGTGGAGAGAATTTACATTGTAATGCACCAACTACGCAAGCGCCCCGGGTGGAGGACTTCAAGAAGATTTGAAATAAAATATTAGAAGAATGACTACTCGGCTGCCGGGTCTGTATCCGTAACAGAGTATAATCAAGGCAGTCAAATTGAGGGATGAAAAGTAAAGAGAAAAAAATACAAAATGAATCACATAACTACTGCAGAGGAAAATCATGACGAGGGGCTGCATGTGTAATACATTCAAAGCTCAATATGTTTATTCTGACAATAATAAATCACACAATCTTGCCCGTGTCCCTACGTGGAGAGCTGGATAAAGAATACCAATTCTGCTAAAACCACACTTGCATTCAAGTTTTATTTTACACACAAGCAGAAAAACCTCTAACTGTAATTTAAATGAACTGTCTCTTATATTAAGATCTAGCCCTTAATGAGCACATAGCATCCCAGCAAGCTTAGTGCAAAGAACACAGCATCAGTTTGGTTGCAACAGACTAAGACTTAAAAAAGAAAAAGACATAATAATTAGCACATTTCAGGGGTAAGACTCTAAAGTATATGACAAAACGATTAGGGGTTACTTAGTAGGAAGCTGCAGATCAGGACATATGCATTCAGGGATGTGGGTGTTACATGTGTTGTGTGTGTTGAGCAATGATGGATCTGCAGGGCTGTGGGGGTTAAATGGGTGCAAGGGGAAGGGGGTGCCACCATCCATCCAACTCTGCATAGGTGGCACACTGCCTGTTGAGAGGAGAGAGACAAAATAGAGGGCAGCGAGAGGGGAAAAGCACAGATGCTGCTGCTGCTGCAAGGATGAGGTGTGCATTGCTGTGTGTGAAATGTGTACATCCTCAGTGGAGGGCTGCCGATATAGCTCCAGCCTCTAACAGTTTGCTCACTAAACCCCCCAAACGCAAGACAGATCATTTCTGTTTTACATCTGAAACAAGCTCATTTTCTGCATCAAAACACAAAATCCCTCTTGCAGCATTGCCACCACTTTTCTCTGTAGTAGGTTTTGGGAAGTGCTGGTTGTATTAGTGCTACAGTTTGAGCAAAACAACAACTGAAAAATGACAGGCTCAAAATGGCTAAAGACAGCCATTTACACGGGCAGGAAACAAAAGACGGTACTGCAGAAATCATGTTGCTTCCCCCCGCAGAAGCACAGATTAGATAAATGATGAACGGTACCTGAGAGAGCAGTTAACACTTAAATGTTGTCTTGCTCAAGGTGTCGTCACAATTAACAGACTCCTCAGTCGGCATGCACAATAAATAATAAAATCTTCATTCTGATGCTGCACTAAGTGTGTGTGAGAGCTTCTTTGTGTGTGTCTGTAATGATCTGGCTGCTGGAATTCCCTAGAGATGAATAGCTCCTGGATTACAGAATGAGAGGGATGGGGAAAGGAAGTTTTCTCTTATCATCTCTTACATGCACACATGAATGTGTGTAACAAACACACAGACACACACACGCTCCTGTCCATCAGTGAAAAAGCCACTCAATAAAGCTGCTCTATCCACAAGAATCAGATTCAATCAATGAGGCCTATTTGTGAAATCAGCAGAGCGGTAAAAGCTATCAGGGACAAGCAAGACGGAGGGATGAGGGAAGGTGGCGGAGGAGGAGCAGGCAGTGTGATGAGCTAAAGCAGGTGAGCCATGTCCCAATGCCTACCTGACAACCCGGCGATGAGGTCACTAGATGCATGCTAAATTACTGTCACGCTTCACTCTCCCGTGCCTCTTCTGATCACAGCTCGTGTCAGCCTTTTATATGAAAACAAACTGTAGCTAATGCTAGTTTTTATTAGACAATAGTGTTTAATGGCATTTACTGCATGTGCATCCCATGAATGATTGTGTACACTCACTCTCGCCCTGACACCCCGATTGAAGGCCCTTTCCTTTCCCCTCTCACCCACAGAAAAATGCAACAGGCGCCTGGATTAGGTTGGATGAGTTTCCTCGTGTCTATGACTGCAACTGAGGGGGAGTTTTTGCTCATATCTGGCAAGAGTCGCAGTCTATGCAGCTCAGCTCAGAGAGATGAAATGATGAGCAGTGAGAGATACAGAAAGAGAAGTGGAACAAAAGGGTAACAGGAGGAGAAAAAGCGCTGCGGAGCAAGTACAAGAGAAAGCGTGAAAGATTGTCCTTGAGTTGGTGGAGAGATGGAAAGATAGGTAGGAAGAAGAAAGGAATAGCTGAAGAATATGAAACGAGAAAAGACAGGCAGAGTAGTGAAAGCCAATTTGTCTGCTCCCTAGTGGGATGACACTGGCTAAGGCCTGCTTTCCTTCCCTGGCCTCTCTGCCAGTCATCACAAACAGCCGTACGCACACATGTGAGTATACGAGCGCGCACACACACACACACACACACACACACACACACACACACACACACACACACACACACACACACACACACACACACACACACACACACACACACACCTTAGGCCTTAGCAGGGCTAGGGTCAGGCTGTCTCCAAACTACTCCAATTACCTCAGCGGTAAACACTGCCTGCCCTAGCTGCCTCCTGGGGTATAGGAAGGCAGTATGTGAAGAACTGAGAATGAGAAGGGAGGGTAAGTTTTTCAGCAGAGGGGAGTGAAGGAGATGATATTGGGAGTCTCGGGAAGGGTGGAGTAGGTGACTTCATGTATATGGGTGGAACTGGCAGTGGCGGCAGCTGGTTTCTCCCCCCGTATCCCTCCCTCTTTTCACTCCCTTTTGGTTCCTTCCCAAACTCTAACATCTGGAGGGAAATGATTACTCTTGCTATGCTGCCAAGACGACTTATCAACAATTCCACACTCTCCAGAAGTGGAGGGTGTGAGAGAAGAGGATGGAATGAGTACTTGTAGCAAGCTTCAAAACATCTCCACACTAAATAGTGACAAGAAGTTTAATCAATGCAAGATAGTTAAAGCAAACTTGGAACCTGGACGGGGGGGAAGAAATGAAAACACTTGTGCAGCAAACCTAATTCCAGTGTTTTCATGGACAAGACTGTAAATCAAAGAGATGCTCTGGAAATGAAAAAGAAAAAGAAAATCCAACATGCCACTCACATATATACAAGTGTGTCTTTCCACCAGGGAAAGACACAAACATGCACGCACAGAGCAAAAACATATTAGACCTTTATCACTTTTCAGCAACAAGACCATGTATCAATCAACTACAGGGGAAAAAAAAAGTCTTATAAATGGGCATCACATTTTTATCTATTCTCTTTCATTTAAAAAGGCCCTTTAAAGGGTCTAGTAGAGTAAGTGCTGTTTGCCCTTTTTCAAATTCACTGTTGCACTTTCAAAGGCAATTTTCTTGCCTCTGCCTTGCTCCTCAGCTTTTGTGAACATATCTGCCAAGAGAATCAGGCCTCAACTGTATTTTCCCTTTCCCCAAAGACTAACAATGCAATCTCCTGCAACTTTGCTTTCTCGCAGCCTCATGCCTTCACAACATTCCCGTAAAGCCTCTTTATTTCTGCTGAACTTCTTTGCTCCCGTCCTCACACCCAGACAGCTCTGTTAGCGATGTGCGCCATTAGTCATGCTAAACCACCAACACACTTGCTCATTAGCATAGAAGTGAACCTGACTCCAGTCAGATTATTACAAACGCATCACGGCTGCTCCGCCCCATCGCTGTCAATCAGACAGCTTATCGAGGTACGGTTGAAAGTGGCACATATAGTGAGGCGCTAACTCTTCTGTTAATACTTCTCTTTCTACTTCATAACAAAGCTCAAGTGCCAAAAGCTCAGGCTCAGAAGTGCCAACTCTGCTCCGTCTAGAGAAGCATCGGTTGTAGCTCAGTATGTAAGACATATGTTGCAAAAGGGTATTAATTTAATTGCATACTTTATTCCTACAGCTTCTCTGGGGTTGTTCATAGCATGTGGTGTAGGTATGGGTGGTAGAAACAGCCTGAGCCATGGAACTGGAAATGGTTACTGGATCTATGGGGCTTATTACAGCCTTTTATTGTACTGGAGAATAGCGAAGTGGGCAGCCTTGGTGCTTGCCGATAGCCCCATCAATATCAACTGACAGACCCATACACAGACTCTGCCACGGACAGGAGAAAGGACAAGAAAATAAGAAGGGAAACAGAAATACTTTTTTTTTTTTTTAAACTAACTAGAACTTAAAAAAAATCTTTTTTTCTTTCCATGAAAAGCTTTTCCAGTAATAGGGAAATTCTGAGTGATCATGTTTATCCTTAGAAACTGGGCTGGTATTTCATGTAACATATCAGCATTAAAAGCAGATTAAATTTCATATGAATAACCTAGAGAAAAAAATGTACACAGATTTAACAGAATGATTCAGATATAATTAAAGCTTGTTGGCCTGCTCTAGCTTTGACAAACCAATGACGTTACAAGCTAAGAGAATAAAGGATCATGCAGTCCCACCGTGCTGTACAACCTAACTAACAGCTGTCGGATTCTCCTGAACACTCTCATCTTCGTTTTGCTTGCCTGACAATAAAATTCCCTTTGCCTGCTCCCACATTCCCAATTTTCACTCACAAGCTCTACCTTATTCATCCATTTCCATTTCATTTTTCCCCCCTTCTGCTCTGCACTCTGTTCCTGTCCCTATCTTTATCCCTCATTCCAGCATACTGCCAGACGGTGTATTGTTCTGTCGCTGCGATCCCTTAATGCCATCCAATCGAGCAGGGAATATCTTGAAGGGATTTGGCCAGGGATGATTTGGGAGCTTTAAATACTGCTAGGGGATTTGCATCAGATTCAGAGATCCTGACTCAGAGCTGATCACTGGAGCTTTCTCCCGAAACAGGGATCCAAGTACCTGCTGCAAGATGTGGATTCAACCCTGGAACTATTTGGATGGATGTGCACATGTGCAGGCCAGCAATTATATTTTAAGACAACTTCCTTGGGTGTCCTTGGGTTATCTGGCTCAGTGCAACCTGGGAAAGCTAGAACTGTGACTCTCAATAAAGGAACAAGTCTCAGTTCACTCATTGTGCTATAACTCTTAATTACCAACATCAACAAGAAAGCAAAGGGTTTACCATGATTCTGATGATTTCATTCACTAAGTAGCACAGAGCTATGAGGCATCCTAGCACTTCCTACAATGCACTGTTGAAAAGTATATTTAGCTTTATTTAGTATGCCAATATTGCAGATGTTGACTGCATCCTCTGCTCATGCAAAACCACATTCAACATAGCTGTTTGGAAGAAAAATACCAAACAGGCAACGGAACTCAACTTCTACCACGGGACAACCAGTCAGCAATCGCCAACAAGTTAACATCACCCCTAACAAACAAAAGCAGCGTGGAAGAGAAAGACAAAAGAAGGGCCCTGCGATAAACAAATCAAACCAACCCAAGTGAGATTTAAAAAAACTAAAATCTGAGGGGAAGCATTTATTCTCAAGAGACCATGGAGGAGGCAAGAAAGCCATCAGTCCAGAGCTGGCTGGTGGGACTGAGAGAATGGAGTTTGAAATGACTTGAACGATGGCTGGCAAAGCGAGGCATCAAAGCCTGTAGGAGCTGAATTTGATGGGCAGCCTTTGGGCTTTCAAAGCGCTGAGCTCTACACAATCCTATTTTCCTGCCTAAACACTGGGACACACTGTCGCTGGAGAGGCAGAGATGAAAGCTCCGAGTGTGTGCGCGTTTGTGTGTGTGCTTCCTCTTCACAGATGTTGCAGCTTGGCCCTGGTATGGGCCCTGAGGAAGTTCAGAACATACTGTGGGTGGACAGTATAAAGTGGCGTGTGCAAGAGACAAAAAGACAAAGTGGCAGAGAGACAATGTGCACAAGTCTTGATCAGCACTGAGCTGTCGGAGACAGAGTTCTAACTGCAACTCCCCTGAAATTGACTTGCAGCCATGTGCACACTTCTGCATTTCCTTGCCTCTCTGTAAAAGGATTAAAGGGACCTTCAAAGAGCGGCAGAGAGATTGGCCAGGGGCCTGCAGGGTCCCTTTCCTCACCACTGGAGGACCAGGGCAGATTAAAAGTGCCCGGGCTGCTCAGCCTGCCTTGTTACCCGCCTTTGCTTTCTGCGCAGTGTATTAGGACACTTGAAACTCCCCCCCAGAGGAGCCGAGCACAACCAGGTGGATTAGGAAGGAGGTTATTTTACAATGATGTGAGGGACCTGGATGGGGACCGAAGAGCACGTGTATGTGTGTGAACTGAAATTAAAAGGACAGTACAAGTGGGCCAGGCAATTTCATAAGTGGTGCCTGTGTACACAGAATGCACCCTCACAGGGGATCATGGGTGACTGAAATCTAAATGAATGAGACAGGAGAAGAAACAGGCCTAATTCTCCTTAGACAGAAAAAATGAACTAGATGGATTAGCAACAGGATGAGGTTTCAAGGAGAAATGAAGAAGTCAAGAGAGCGCGTGAGAGAGAAGCTGCTAGTGTGGAGAGTTTGGTTCAACAACAAAGGACAAGCCAGCACAAATGAGACCTCTTCGGTTGTTCAGCTAGTTTATATCGACAATTAATTACTGACCAATTACCCACTGTGAAATTTGATGGTCTAAGAATATAGTTATCCTCATTTTACATCCAATTTACTTGGCTCTCATTTGTAATTTGCATGGCAGCACACATGCATGGCACTGCGCTTCTTTCTTCTTTCCACAACTCTTCCCAGCCGTGAGTAGGTGAACGCCAGAGGGATAAAACAAGCAGGAGGTGGGGAAGGAGATGAAACACACCATTCAGCATGAATATTATTGTAATCTGAATCTTCTCCTTGCTTTGGGTTTTCAACATTTCCTGTGGTTGGCTCTGTGAGCAGACTGACGATGAAGGAACAGTGGGGAAAGTGGAATACAAAGCAACAAAACCATTATTCCTTGTTCATATGTCACTAAGTGCGTGCAAGCAGCTTACTACAGGTGCAGATCTAGGTAGGTGCACACATGCAAGGAATTTTATCAAAACCGTTTGACAACTTCTTTCCGGATGTGGGGACAGCTGACAGTCAAACTAGACTAAGACTGTTTAAAAATATGGTCCCAGTTTAATTCCAGGCTACTTCACTCTTTGCAAAAATGTTCTGTTTGTGGTCAATACGCTGACAGACTAACTATAGTATTTTTCAACAGTAAATTCAAACTATCCGTAAGGTGCCATTAAAAGTGAATGTATAAGAAAAGCTTATGTGGGTGGAGAAGCGAGGAGTAGGCCAAATTGCTAAATCTTGAGATAAAGTTAAAGTTCAACAATCAAATAATATTCTAATGAAAAAAATAATAAAAATAATATCTATGTGTACAACCAAAGTTCTACTGAATATTCGTGTCCAACATGAAACTAGGCTTTGAGGCCGAAGCCTTCCAGGCCCTCGTCTTTTCTATCAGCGGTGAGTCTCAGTACACCGGTGAGGATAAAGTTGGAGCACAGCATGAGAACAGAGCTGTTCAGCAGATTTATGTAACCGTTAACTAGTCCAAGACTATGTAAGGTTACTCTAACGTGTTCTCAACCTTATCTGTACTTGTCGATGTGCTTTGTTATGTAAGACGAGATCACCAAAACGCAATATAAGTGAGCTGCCTGGCTATATGATGTGATGTTAGACTAGTCTATATTTTCATCACATCTTATTTGAAGTGTTCCCTGTTTTTCCCTGTATTTTAATCTACATATAGGGGGGAAAATGGCCAATTTTAGTTCAACTCAAATTGGTTGAAGAAGTCTGCCTGCCTGCCTTTGAGCTTTACGGCCAGTAAATTAAAGAAGAAAAGGACAAGGCCGGGGAAGGTAGCCAAGATTAGACAGGTTGCTCCCTACGGGATTACAGTTTCTTTAGGGTCAGAACCACCTGTCTGCCGCCCAGGAGAGTGGTAGAGCTGGAGATGACGAAGGATGGGCAGATGGAGATGTGGAGGGGAGAGATGGCAGGGGAGGATCCCTAAGGGGAAAGACCAGACCGAGTCCCTCCGGTCAGCATTTGAGCTGAGAGGAGGGACCTGGCACACAACACAGAAGCTCACCGATTACCACATATAGTAGAGCGATAGAAAATGGAGGAATGTGTGTAACTAGATGATCAAAACTGGGTCCAAACAAGTAACAGATAAAGGAATAGAAGAAAGTATTGAATAGCCTTTGTCCTTTCAATCACTTCTACAGAAGAGAACTTCTGTTCTCATACTTTATGGAGTAAAATATGAGAACGACAATGAAAGAAATGTCTTTCGCTATAAATCATGAATTGATGTAACTGTGCAACTGTGAACACACACAATAAATAGCAGTGTTACAAAATCAAGCGTACGCGCAGCAAGACCAGCACAATTACAGGTGAGAAGTGGAAACCTTTTTCTCAGAAAAAAAACGAGAAGAAGAAGAAAAGAAATTAAAATGTATGCAAACAGATTTATATGCCAACAATGCTGGCCTTTCATGGTGATTGATGGCTTCCCTTTCTGCACATTTCAGAAGTAATAAACACAGAAATATTTCCTTCTCTTCTCTCTTAGAAAGGCACAGAAGGAAGGTTTGGGTAAAACAAATGGCTCAGAGATTCCAGATGTGTGGTCATTTATTTTATACCCAGCTTTCCCTGCTGTACTAAAATGTCAGCGAAGGTCTTGTCTGAGCCCGCTTTCAAATGTTGTAAGTTAACACCAACCGGAGGATGGCTGTGTTTCATTGTTGATTTGGTGTGTAAAGTATTACTGAAGAATGGGTGTTGGGGATAAGTTTGTGATTTATACAGCCAATCCAAAAAGTTAAAAGGAAAGTCTTTGAGGAGGGGATGTATAAATGTCAGTCTGCACGCTTGATTAAAGAGCGCTTCAACCTGACATGGCCGATCACGGTCACTTCTTAAAAAGTAGCCCATTAAATGACATGCACTAGTAATCATTATTGGCATAAGTGTCAGAAAACCCACATCTGTTTCCTGTGGTAACAGTTCAAGTGTTCCATTTCAATTACCCACTTATCACATCTAGACCATTAATCAGAGCTGCTTTATACATCACTATTTTAGTGTTTGCTCTTCACTGCTCTCCTGGTTACAAGGTTTCAATACGAGTCTGTGTGGTACTTGTCTCAAATGTATTAGCAAGGGCACAGAAAAGGTTGGATAAATGAGTAAAGAGTGTGAGCGCTGAAGATGGATGATGATGAAAGTGGAAGACAAGAGGATGGTTAGAAGTCAGAGGTCTCAGTGCCTCCAGGCCACATTCTCTACCACTTCACACACACGCAGACACACACATGCATACACACAGCCAAACCAAGAAAACAGCACAATTGCACTGAAGCAGGAGCACAGTGATGCAGCCTTGCAGTCTCTAGCAGAGGTCACCATGTCAAGGAAGCCAATTAAAAAGATGATTAACATTCATGTGGGAGAAGCGTCATTGACGTGCAGGTGGGACCACACACCATTCACTCACCCACCCACCCACACCCACACACATATATCTATATAATGGGTGCACTGAATATTGCAGTCCAGCCAGTTGTAGCTGCGATGTCCTGGGAGGTGGAGATCAGGAGGTTAATATGATCCTAGCCAGCTCTTTCATTAGACTGATGAAGGTAATAACAGCCTACAGGGAAGGAAGGGCTGCCAGATTGACTAAAACCATATACCCACAACCTGAAAGCAACGTCTGCAAGCCTACTTGAGCTACCTGGCATAGTGAGATAATAGCTACTTTTGTCATTCACCGCATTTAAATGCAGACAAACCAAACATGGAACGAGAACTGACATGACGTCATGCGATGTGCGAGTCTGATGCCCTTTCATTCCATAGCTGTACTGCAGACCTTTCAGCTAGCTTAAAGAAGACAAAGGTAAAAGTATATGAAGAAATGATGAACCAGTCATTTGCGATACTGCACATAAATACAGAGCCAGTATTGCAAACACCAATAACAATACATTAAGGTGCAAATTTATGCAATGCAAATTTAGTTGGCTAAATATTAAACTTAAAAAACATATCCATCCTTTCTGATCAATACCAACACCAACATTGGTATCAATACCATCAATATTTGGATCAATCTGCCCAACTCTACCATGAAGTTATACTTTTACACAACTACGTAGCACCTGTTGCAGAGTATTTTCTTTAGAAGTCATGTTCATTGAGCACAGTTAAGTGCATGCATCACCAAAACACATTATGAAGAAATGTGAGCTTCTATTCATGGGTATAGCCGATATCATGCATGGCTGAGAATGTGAGGCAGGGGAGCAGATTAAGAGTAAATAAAAAGAGGATGGTCGTGATAGGTAGCCCCAACAAAGAATAAACATCATTAATTGGGGAGGCACACATGGATGGACACAGCCAGATGGTGTTTTGTGCTCATTTGTCATACACTGCTGACAGAGAAAGAGGAAAGAGTGAGAACCAGAAAGAGAAAAAGGAAGAAAAAGGTGTTTATTGATTGCAAAAATCAGCACACTGCTGCCTAGAACACACTTTTACTGTGCAAATCTACCTCCGCTTGTTCTGCACCGTCTTCTCTCTGTGCCTTTCCAGACTGAGTGGTTCTGATGGTGCTGCCATTGTACACTCTGCCAAGCCGGATGCATACTGGTGAGTACAGACCCAACACCCCACAGATAGCCAAGCTTGGCTTCCATTAAGGTCCATCTGTCTGCCTTTCACAAAAACACCCTCTACTGTATGTTCTTTCTCAAAGGTGGCCCACAGGAGAGAACAGAAAAGAGAGAAGAGTGACAGGAGACTCAGGAGAGCAAGAGACAGGAACAAGAAAAACGGGGTGGAGTGGATTTGGGGGGAAAAAGAACCCTAGTGTTGGCATGAAGGGACTCCAAATGACAACCAGCTGGGCTCTCACTTTGCTGCTTGCTGTTCAGGCATTTATAAAATTGAAGAGAGAAAAGTGGACTGAAAACAATGTCTTATTTTGCATTATGTGTACTAGAACTTCTAAGTTAAAAAAACAAAACAAAAAAACAACAACAGTAGGATGGAGTGGAAAGTAAGAGAGATGTAGCACAAGAGGGAGCAGTAAGTCTGAGTCAGGACTGGGTTTCCACCATCCCACAAATGGAGAGTAGTGCTCAAGGCCATGGGCTGCTCAGGCAGCTACCATGCTCACTTTGTTCTCTGCGATGACAGTTTCATTCAGAGAGGCATGCACTCGGCTCCCCAGGGCCAACGTGCCCCTGCACCAACCAGCTCTTTCTTTCTCTGTTTGCTGTTCTCCTTTCAAACACAACCCTGCCTGCTTTTTGGATGTTCAATGTGTATGTGTGTAAGAATGTCAAAGGAATCAAAGCTAGCCGGCTACCCCTATTAATATACTATGGGTACCTTACAGTAAGTGCTTTACTGTCACTGCACTGAATCAGATGTAGACCCTGCTGACATGAGAGCCTGTAGACCAGATACGGTCATAAAAATGCCTGAAATTTAAAACAGAATTGACTCACTTTTTCTAAATAGTATAAACTTTGTAAGCAGCTCAATTATCACTACACAGCAGAACATTTTGCTTTGTTAGAAAGAGTGAAGTCCCAAGTGTTTTTTTGGGGATTGAGCAGACACACTATAAGGCAGAAATATAGCTCTCAAAGAATCTGAAAAAGTAGATTATTGGAGAAATCCATAACGGCACAGATGCAGGCTGTCTCACCCGGTCTCCAAAGAGCCAATCAGAAGTCGAACAAGGAAACATACTAGCCAATCGTGTCTAGACTGGAGGTTCACGAAAGGATTCACTGTGCATTGCAGGACATATCAACTCACTCCTCTACTAAAAATGAAGGTAAGCCCAATTTTTGTTTTTCTTGCTTTGCTATATCTATAATATGAATTAGCATTTCTGGTGAGATGAGCCATAAACACAGATCACGCCATAAATGAAGCTGTGATACTGCAAAGCGATCGAACGGCCAATTCATAGGCGACCTGCTTTACCTCCTGAATTACAGCTACCCCACATTTATGTCTGGAACAAAAACATTAAGACAGCTCATCCAGTTCCTGTATCAGAAATCTGTGAGCTCTATGCAGAGTTAAAAAAAAAAAAAAAAAAAAAAAGGCAACACTGCTGCTCTCTTTTCCTTCCACCTGCACACTCTCATACACAGAATGTTACACAATGCATCTCTTGGCTAACATAGTTATTAATAATAATAATGGATTGCATTTATATAGCGCTTTTCGGGGCCCTTAAAAAGTAAATCTCTACTAAATAATTTGGAGACCACGTCTGCCACACAGCTTGCAGTGAAACAGTCAGGCCACATCTCAATCAGTGATATCACAGCAGGCACTTGGCTCCTGAGAAAAGTAAAGTACCTACACCGGCCTGATTAAGAAGGGGTGTGGCCAAAGGTGCGGCGTGCCTAAATGTTTCATACAGAGGTCATGTTATTGCATTTAATGAGGATTATAAAGAAATTGCTGTGGCACCCCCTGTGTGTGCAGCTGCCAAGCCAAGACTTCATTACACACCAGAAAAAACGTTTTCCATCGATGCTTTGTTTGAGGTTGGGAGTACAAGTAAGCAGTAGATCATTAATAACATGTGGAAGTAATTCAGATGGATTTGGACCTAAGCGTATGTCTGTTTACACAAGTCAGCTGCAAGCCAATTCTTATTTGTGATGACAACATCATTCTACATAATCTTGGCATACACAAAAATCAGGGTTTTGGGGGGGTTTTTTTGCCTCTCTCTTAATTGGCCATGATATTCTGTCAATCACAGGATAATGCCTTCCTATAGGCTCATAATCTTTGCTCTCCTGCCCTTCTAAGGATAGTGGGGAGAAGTGCAATGAGCCAGTCAGGGTTTATGCGTACAACTGTGCAAGCTGAGGTTACCGAAAGTGCATTGGGGTTCTGCTGCTTGCTCTGTTTGAGGCCTTAACGAAGGACTCAAGAGATGAGAGCAGCATTTTTGTCGGTGTCTATGCGAACGCACGCACGTGGACGCATTTTTCTGTGCAAGCGCATGTGTGTGTGCGCACTAGCATAGGATCAGTGAAGTAAATCCACACTTGAAAGAGTAGCTCAATCAAGCTCTTCCACCAATCTCCCCCCGCCTCCCTTCCTTCTGCCTCTCAACTTGCCGTCGTTCCCCTGCTCCCAGTTCATTTAGAGTTGAAGAGTTCACAGGACTAAGGAGTGAAAGAGCAACACACGGGGCAAAGATGAAGAACTACCATGAGCAATGCAGCAGCCACTGGCTAAATGACAGATAAAATGTAAATACATCATACAAACCCACAAATGAGCCGAATGATTTTACAAGTCATGCTTTTTAAGCCCTTAAAAAAAGAAAATTACATGAGAAATAAGCTCATATTATTTCTGTTAAATGCACTTATTTAGCCTAGGGAAAAAAGTTTCATTTTGAATAATTAAACTAAACCACTGTTAAACAAGCGTCTACAAACTATTTTCTTACTAAAAAAAATAAATAGTATGAACGTGACTGAGTTTAGTTGGCTAAGCAAGTGGGAGGAGAGGATTTTCACTGCCAGACATCCTGGCTTTTAATCCCAATTCAGTCAATTGTGAGATTATTTAAAAGCAAAATTATTATTATTATAAAGCCTTTAACTTCAATTTAAGGCCAGATTTGAAGAACCTTTGGTTATCCCGCATCCTCCCCTCTTTGCTTCCTTTCTGCAGCAGGGACCTCGTCAATGACAAGTAAAGCCTTTTCCTTGGAAGGGAATAAAAAGCATGACCTCATTTTGTGTCCTGTGCGATGTAATAAAGGCGATTTTACGCTGCCAAACGTAGAGGAGATGCCCTTCATTAGAACTGTGCATACTCAGCGTGTCCATACTTTAATCCAATTTAGTTTAGCATGATAAAGGGCATTACAGCCACCCAGTCCCACACATACTCACGACACGTATGCATTCAGATGCAGGAAATAACAGAAGAAAAGAAAGAAAGAAATGCAGAGCCCTTAAGAATTATTGGGTAGATAATGCACTGCCCCAGTATTTAGGAACATCAGACAATTATATTGAACCCAGGGGCCAGTCAGAGTCCTCTGTGGTAAGTAAAATCTATAACAAAGTCAAACTTGGTTTATTTCTTGCGTCAATATGAAGTAGAGTATTAACTAAAAATATGTCTTAGCCGAACAAGCTTTAGCATTTTTTAATAGATATGAATGTGAGGAAAATGTGCTTCCCTTATTTCATTATATTCCAAAGCAAAAACAGGACACATGGATCCTGAGAAATCAGAACATTTATATGCAAATTTGATAGGTTCAGAAAAAACACTATCTATCTAATGTCTAACTAATGGAAATAACTTTTCATTATGGTTAAATGAACAAAGATGCTTTGCCTGAAGGAAAAATAGCCTTTGGCAAACTGCATCTGGTCATTAATTAGATCCATAAAACTCTTATTCAAATTAAGAGAGAAACTTTATGAGCAAAGAGATTTCATTAGTGTCTCAAAAGAGCAAGAAGCTTTCTTGTGTTTGAGAAATAAAAGAGCGGCTCTTTACCCCACTCAGTGGTTCAGGTACCAAATTAAAAGACCGTGTGTAATGTACTTGTAAGGGTGCAAAATGCACAGAGATTTCTAGGAAAGTGATAAAGTTATTTTCATGGCACTTGATTCGGATTAGTTTTAACATTGAGCAGCTGCCATTATCTTAAAAGGTGTTGCTGTGTCGTGTTGACACGTGTGCCAGTGACTCATTCTACTTATAATAATGCAGCTTCCAGATATGGCCTTCATCTTCAACTGTGAATATAAAAGTCTTTCAATATCCTCTGTACATAATTACAAGTCCCCAAACTAAAGTCAGGAAATGAGAACCGGTTCCAAATTGTCCAATCCATCAGAGTAGGAGGTTCCCTGGGTTACTTTTTTCTTTTTATTGATGCCAATGTGTTTTTCTGACTGTTGAGTCTTGCAAAAACAATGTTGTTAAACTCATGAATCTACTTTGTTGGAAACTTCTAACAAAAAGGAGTCAAGATGAAAAGGAGGAAACGGTGCAAAGCATGGCTTCATTTGAGAGAAAAAAGGATATTTAGTGCTAGTTTTAATGGCTTTAAAATGATCATTTCAAGTACGGGTGGAAACACCAGCAATATGCCGAAACATCTGTCTACACAACTTGGGCTTGAAACAGGAATCCATTAGACACTATTGCTTCTCAGCTAGGCAGCACACATGTTACAAGGGTAAATACTGCATGGTATATCCGTGCAACACAGGCGAGCTTAGCAATTTTTTTCTTCTTTGACTTCAAACAACATTTTTTCCCCCCCTCGCTGCATCCATTTTAAGTTTTGACTGACTGTTGCTACAATAAAATAAGGGAATTCAACCAATAAGGGTAAAAAAAAAAAAAAATCAATTAAGTGTGGTATCAGTGAAGTCATATCAGTTCCCCGAGGAGCTGTGAAACACTTCAGTATTCAAAACAGTCAGCGCCTAAACAAATGACAAGTAAGCCGAATACAGACAAGAAATACTCCGGCAAGATGGCACGAATTAAAGCGCCTTCCACACTGTCTCAAAAGGGCCTTATACCGCTTTGACAGACAGGTTAGAAACATCACAGAAGACAGGAGATGCATGATGCCGCTTCCTGTGGCAGACGTGAAGCTCTAAACTAGGGCTGCTCGATTATGGCAAAAATGATAATCACGATTATTTTCACTGAAATTGAGATCTCGATTATTTGACGATATTTATTTAACCCTTTAATACCTACCATAGAACCAAGTCCGCCAGAGCTTATATTATTTTTTTACATGTTGTAGTGCCATTTGTGGGAGCATTTCAAGTTGCTATACAACTGTTATAGTCCATATTTTAATAATATGTATGCATTAAGTCCATAGTAACTACATTAATTGCAAAAAAGTGCAATAAACTACAAAAAAAAATTGAAAATAGTTTTTGTTTTTTTGTTTTTTACATATATTTCTACTTGGAGAAATTTAAGAGGTTTATCCCTCAAAACTTTAAATACAAAAAAGTTGCAAAAAATAGTTTACAACAACAGGAAATTAATTTTGAGTGTCTTCATAGTTTTATTTTGGAGATACACCAATTTTTATATACTGCAGGAAAAACAAAAAACAATCCTATGATGCAAATTTGCAAAGAAAACAGCAGGTGCATCATTTCACTGTGGGAAGTGTTACGAACAGCTGATCGGATCGGCAAAGCGTGTTTCTGGAATATTATGTTTTTGTCCCTGCAAGCGCTTTTTATGCAATATTTGCAAAGCTTTATGTGGAAGGAAACCGTGACCGAGGACAAGCTGATGGCATGAGATGTAAGTACAACTCCTCTGGTTTAATTATGCAAAACAAATTATTGCGCTAGCTTACGCGGTTCCGGTTCTACAGGGATTTAAAAATAGCTACACAAAACAGAGCGTGCTGCTCTGACCAGCTTTAAAGGGTTAACAATAACAACGTATTGAATAATGACTTTAAAAAAAAAATAAAAAAAAAAATAGTGTGCAACACCACTGACGTTTTTTTTTACCTCTCTTTTCAACCAACGGCAGTCACTCTCCTCTCCAAATAACTTCTGCTTAGCTTTCCGAGCTTCCCTCGGGTTCTCTTAGTCAGCGGTCTCCAACCTCTTTTGCACCATCGACCGGTTTATGCCCGACAATATTTTCACGGACCAGCGTTTAAGGTGTCACGGATAAATGAGGGAGGGGCTAATAATCGGCTCAGTCATTTTTAATGATCGTTGAAAGCCCAGATCGTAATCGTGATTAAAATTCGATTAATTGAGCAGCCCTACTCTAAACGAAAAGATACCGTTCAGGGCCCTAGAATGATGCAATGACAAGGATTTGTTTTAACTCTTTACACTATGAAACAACATTTTACAGTCTCCCCCATTATGAGTTTTGACACCTCAGTATATATCAATAAAAATGTGGTTTGACGACCATTAGGATGGTTTCCAGGTCTTTTCAAGCATACAGTAGCTGCATAGGCAGAGATTACCCTCACTAACTTCTGATGCACACCCAGTCATTTTGTTCTATAAGCAGACCAGAAATATGAGAGAAAGCACTCAAGGAGCTTCAAGGGGTAAAGAGGTAAACCCCATTTGTTTTAACAATTACTTTCCTGATGTGGCAGACCCAATAAAATAACTAATAACCCTGAGCTGACACATGTAAACATTTGAATTAAAATATAGCAATTTATAGTCTATGCTTGTTTTTCCTAATACAACACCAGGATTCAGAGAGCCTTTCGCATGAGAATTTGAGAAAAGTTTCAAACATGTTGGTCTTAGAGCTAAATAGGTGACTTCAACTTAACTCTTGGGATTCAGGTTTCCATTTTATAAGTCTGAAGAGAAGTTTGTTCAGCTACTTTTTGACAGATTGATTAACATACAGCTCTTACTGGTGTGCATCTGAATATCCCTGTAATCTTATAACCCCTATTTTGATGTGTTCAGATCAAATTTTTTCCCACTATTGAGCTCATTTCCACAAATGTTGACTTTCTTGGGGTATCGAAGGCATCATAACTCTGACACTCAAACATTATGTGCTTGTAATTGTAATACAGTTACAACTGGGACAAACGCTGTCCTTGTTGCGTATGTCCCTCCCCGGGCGAAAGAATCTTAATGTGAAGCACACATGTAGGAATAATTATGCATTAGCACGATAGAATGCATGAAGGACAGCGGATTAACAAGGTTACAAATGCAAGTAACACTTTGTTTAACCTTGTAAGGCTGATATTGGTTGGCCCCATTTCCACAGACCTCCAACCCTGTGCATTGCCACCTGGTGGTAAACCTGTGCCTTCAGCTGCCCTGCCCACCTGGTCACCACTGCTAAAAGCAAAAATATGCATTGCATGCCAAAAGCACTACCAGCAGCTATCACCAGTGGCACCATGTAAGAGGAAGTCTTGGCAGAGGGGAAGCGGAGATGAAATGTGGCAGTCACAGGAGGTGTGTACAGCTAGCTATGTTTTTCCACTCCGCTGGAGGTACAGCCAACCTGTTCTCCTCAACTATATATGGAAGTAAACAGGATGCTAACAGCGGGATAGAGGTAGTATGCCATATGTAGGTCGGTAATCTTGTTGTTTTGACCAAAAGCTTCTCATAGGACCATAAATTTAGAGTCAATATAAGTCCTTCATCTTCTGGGAAACTCAAATGGAGAACATTAAATCTCTCATTAAACCACAAGCTGCTACCATTGCATCCATCCATACATCCATCCGACCGGCAAGAGGCAGAGTACAAAATGTGTACGTATAAACTTGTGGACAGTATGTACTTACTGCAGGTACAAGGAGCTTCTTGACCTCCTCCACTGCTCTCCTCATCTTGATCTCTGCTCTAGCCTGTGTGTCTTCCACTGTGATGAGGACATGAAGGTCTTCATTTAGGTGTTCCCAGTTTGGCTTCCCTCTGTTCTGCTCCTCCTGGACAGAGAAATAGGAAGAGTGAGAGAGACGTTGAGTGAATGTGACAGTGTGGGTGTGTTAGAGTACCAGTGCAGTAACACGGCATATCAGAGAAAGTGGAGGCGAGAGGCAGGCATACACAGAGGACGACGGGGCCCTGTGAAGAGAGGCGGGATGACAGGGCCGGCCCTTTAGTCAGCTATTTAGCTTTAACTTTGAAAGGACACCCTTCTTTAATAGATCCCTCGCTTCGCAGAGACAAAGATGACAGCTAGCCCTGCAGCAATTAATATCAGTGAAAGATGGATGGATCAGAGAGAGATGGATGGGGATATTTTTATTTTATTTTTTTTTTAAACCGCAGCAACTTCACTTGTTGGAATAAAATTATAACATAGCTAGGGCTCAGAGTATGTGAAAGTACATGAGTGTGCATCTGCCTCTGACACATTTTGACATACACTGTAAGGGCAACAAAGGTTCGATGAAGGAGTCGTTTTCCTTCCTACAAAGGCAGCAGCACAGCACTCTCAGGGTCCCAAACTGTAGCAATAGCAGCATCTAAAAGGAAAAAATGGGTTGTATTCAAAACCACCATCACTGCTAGATAGCCTTTCAACACAGTTAAATAGGAAGCAGGCTCAAAATTGAAATTTGGCAGACTGAAGTTTAGAGAAGCTTTATGTTTTCAGTTACCTCCATGAAAAGCCCAGTCATACCCAAGTCGTGTGAAAAAGGTAAAATGGGATATATGTACAGACAAAAAAATCCTACATTTGCAGCAAAAAAATAAAAAATGGGATCAATCTTCAATTTAGCATAGCTACTTTCCTCCCTCTTCTTGTTGCCCGGCTGACAGTAAATCTAGCGAGCAGACACTGAGAGCGCTCTAAAAAGCTTTTGAGGTTGGATCGCATGTCAGCGTACAACCATGAAAGCCAGTGGTTTGAAAGCAGACTACTTCCCCTTGAGGTGAGGAGTTGAGGTCTAGGTTGTCTGTAAAAGATACAACCTCAGATTTTGATGTGTGACACCACATTATAGCACCAAAAAGGGGAAAAAGGGATAATAATGCTCAAATGTTTCAGTTCGTGAAGACAAAACGTGTAAAGTGAAAATGAATCTGACTGCATTGTAAAATCAGAAATGTTTTTCCAAAGGAGGTCAGAGTCTCGAGGAGTCAGCTGCATACTCTCCTGCTGTTGTTCATAAATACTGTATCGTTTACTCCCGCCCATACAAACCACCTCAACTCCAGATCACAGCTCATTTCTGAGTAGTAGGCGAACTGCTGCAAGGATGTCTAATTACAAACAATGCATTGCAGTGCTCTGCATGGGGTCCACCTGACATGATTTCAATATACTCAACGAGCACCTCAAAGTGAGGTGGAGCACGCACGCACGCACAGTACTAAGAGCTTGAGCTGAGTGCCACCCACCTGCTTTCTACTCCACAGAGAGCTGTTGCCATGGCACTGCTCTTTACAACACACAGACACACACACACACACACAAGAAAGTTCAATATTCCACTCTCGTTTTCCCCTTTTCCACACATGGGTGTGGGTGGGAGGGTTGTTGGGGGGCTAGTTTTCAGCAGTCAGGCCATTATTTCACCATGGCTGTTTGCTTATGGCCTATTAGGGGACATGGGGACTGGAACGTGACTCAGCACTTTCTGGAGGGGACAAGACAGAAAGGCCACAAGGGCTGCCACTGTATGCAGGACACAGTATGAAAACACATGGCTGACACGTAAAAGTATTTACACTGACAGACTCCTGCTCAAGTTGGAACCAAAAAAAGATTAGTCTGTCACATGCTCGTGCACATATGTGTGCAAAGTGTGACCACCAAAGCTCGGACAGATTCAGATTTGGTAAGGATTTTATCCAAATATATCGGGGGGTGGGGGGGATGCGTACACCCACACATCTCACACCAGCATGACTGCCTGAGAACAAGGTCACTGTGTGCCTCTGAGAGAATGTGACAGCATGACAAACAGGAGGAAGGCTGGAGGGGGAGGTAAGAGGAGACCTACCAGGAATATTGGGAAGGCCTTTGAAGACAATGTCCATGCTGGCCAACATCAAATGCCACTGCAATAACCACGTACCGGAGGGCAATGGATTTTGGCAAAGCACGTAGCATGAAAAAATAGCATGGGGATTGCATCTATAAACACCATCTAAGAACAGGATCAAGGGGAAAGGCTGCTAGTCAGCTATGTTGCCCGACTTCCAACGTCTGGGCAGCACCTGTTAGCCCGTTGCATTTCACACCTCTCAGAAAACTTAAGGCCTCAATTCTCACCACATGTTAAAAGGTTACAAAAATATAGCACTGATATTTTTGACGATCCCTTTTTTGGTTGTCCTAAAAATCGTGATTCAGCGTAGGCTTTTTAAACTTATTTCATGATCTGAGTAGTTATTCTTTACAGTCAGGTACACTCAAAAGGATCTTTGGCCATGCGGCGCCACAATTTTATTGTTATTTTGTTGGTATTTGACAGTCTAGCTACTGTTTCAACTCTGCCTTTGCTACTCTGAACGGCCCATTTGCTTTTGATCCTAAAGGATTTCCCAACTAAGGTCAGAACAACTGAGGCTGAATGCAAGCAGGCCAAACAGGTGCAGCAGAGAGCTGCAAGGACATGGAAGGACAAGAGAAGATAAGCAAGAACAGGAGAAGAACAGTAAGCACTGAGGGGAAAAGATATAACTACATATTAAATGAAAATGAGCCAGATTACAGAATAAACACAGAAAACCAACATATCCACCCCCAAAATGTAGATGACAGTGGTTAAAAAATTCAACTTATCAATAAACAAGATCAAAAATGACAGATTGAACATGACATTACTAAACAGGTCACCTTTAAATCTTTGTGGCTAAAGGACATAGCCACCTATCACAGAGGAAACAAAGACATGAATTACTGGGTAATACGGCAAGTGTAGCTGCACCCTCTGCTCAATGCCAATCACATTAAGGGTGCTCAAAACAGACCAAAAACAGCCTGCAACACAACTCCGTTACAAATAAGGCTTTTCAGATTGCAGGGAGTACAAATCATTCTCTCAGCCATCAATACCATATGGATGTTGATTTCATTTTAAAGTCAAAGTGACTTTGTGCGACACTTTGTGTCCATTAGGTATTCGGTTTCAGTCAGTGTATTGCAAACCAGGCCTCAAGTGACCCCACAGGCTCTAAGCAATTGGACATATTGTTTTTAGGGTGTATTTTATCCATTAGCTACAACAACTAAACTAATGTTACTAAACTATTGTTAACAGTTGGTCATTACAGTGATTAAGTATAAATTCAAAAACATAAAAACAGCTTGAAAGAGTTAGAGCTATAAATATAAAATGAGAGAAAAGAACCAGGCAGATATTTTGACTCGACATTGTTTCCCTTAAGTTGTTCAGCTTAAGGTAAACATTGCTAATAACCAGCCATTAATATTAACTAATTAAGGTAGACTAAATTATTCACTGCTTTCTCTCGCCATGCACCAGCATCTGTGCACTGAAAGCATGAAGCCGTAATACCTGCATGTATACTCTGCTATTCTCACAGTGTGCCCTTTTGCGGTTGGATGGTGCCAAGTTAACCAAGGCGCAGCCCCGATGTCTACCAGCTTTTCTGGTGTGTAATCAGCCTGGCAGCCTGTGCTTCTTCCACAATCAAATATTAATGTTCACAAATTAAATTGGATTTTATATATAATTTAGAAATGTACAACACTAAATATCCGCCTTAGTCCTTTTCTATGACAGTCACCTTTTAACCTCCTAAAGCTATTTGCAGAGGAAAAGCTCCAAGGCAACTAAAGTAACACCTGGACTCTGAAGACTTAAGTACAAAGAAGCTATTGTGGCTCTATCGAAGTGCATCCAAAGATGAGGAGCTAAAAAAATAAATTAAAATGTAAACAAAACAAGTAGGTCTGCTGCAGAGCCAGCAGGCTAATGGAATTCAGTGTATTGACTGCCAATGTCACATATTAACTCTTAAGCAATAAATGCAGGAGCTGTAGTGTGACTCTGTCTATGGGCTGGCACAAGCTGATGGCTCAAATTGGAGTCCGATTCTATTCCATCAGTGACCATGCTGATAGCACAGTTTTAGCCATTATGTTTTGGGACAATCAGCAAAAAAAACCAAATCAAAGCAAATTCACTTGATAGAGAACATTTTTCAAGTGCAAGTCTGAAAGGACATTTAGTGCGACTCTAAATGAAACAGCCATCTACGTAATTTCACCATGTAGCAGCCAAAATAGAATTAGGGAATTGGTTTTGCAAAAGGGAAGGGAAATCCCTTTTCTGCCTGTGCAGCGGTCGATACAGCGTACCTGTAATTTAATTGCAGTTGTTCTTGCTGCTGTTTTGCATTAAGCGCGACTGCGGGAGTGGAAAACAGAGACCAAAGCTGCCACGTCAGGTGAAAATCTGATTGGAATATGGCTGCAAAGAGAGTCCTTTTTAGCTGTCAGAAAAATAATTACTCAAATGTGTCAGAAAATCTTTCATCTTTCCAACCATACTTCTCTATTAAGAGATGTTGCAAAAATCTACGTGTACCAGTCACTCTTATAGAGACCTCACAAGTTATTTTCATGTGTTAGACTCCCCTGTCTCAGCCTAAGCTGGATTTCAGATGCCTGCACATACACACAGACATTTGTAGTAAGTTCACTATTTTCATATTCTGTATTTGCCTACCATGCCAAACCATAAATGATAAAAATACTTCTGCTGGGCTCTGTCCATTATAGCTGCCCAACATCATTTTAGCGTCAACACTATGGTGTGCAGGCCTGCAATCGTTACATCACAGGCCGTGCTGCAACTCATTTGACAAAGAGTGTGTCATTACAGAAATATATTGCCTCAGTCCTGAGGAAATGTCGATGGTGACTCGGTCAGAGGCACAAAACAGATTTTTCTCTAATGTTTTTTTTTTCTTCTGTTAAAAAAATTAACATTCAAGAAAGAACGGTTTGCACTCGATTATTACTCAGGGGCAAGAAATGCAGCTATTCTAGGGAAAATTCATGAATATCACTTTATTTTTCCATCTTGTCCAACATGTTTCAATTTCTACTTCAGATATTCTATTCTAAATAACCCAATGCTGCACCAATAGACAAAAGACATTTGTTAACTATGCTTAAATACTGTGCTTGGAAACAATTAAATGACTACAGTTTTTAATTTGCACACAAAATACTACAGCAAACAAAAGAAGACTGCAATGCAACGTAAATTTGTGTCAGGCAGCCTAAAACAAAACATATGTATTGTTACATAAATATACAACAATTAATTATAATCTGGTGTGATTAGATGTTCAGGATTACAAAAATCTCCATCACTCGTCATCCATCAGTCTACCCTATTGTTCTCTTCACCTGCTTCTTTCCCTCTTATTTTATTTTCTGCTTTTCTTCTCTCACTATTGTTCTTTACTTCTCTTTCCCATTCCATAGCTCCAGTGAACTGACTCCCTGTCAGGCAGTGCGACCCAAGAGGGAGTAACCAGCTGAATTATTGAGAGCATAAAAATGCTGCTGCTAATGGATCCTGAATAAACACACTGGCTAAGCTGCTGCCGTGGCATCCTCTTCTGCCACGGGGCATCAAGCTGAAAATACTGAGGTTGAGAATGCAGTGACTGGGAGCTCCTCACGCAGCTTTATTTGCAGCTGAGCCACAGCCATGAGACGCTTCAAAGCTTTTGGGGTCCTGTAAACAAATCTCATAGTATCTATTATGATTTATGGATCCAAAAACAGTCACATTATTAGGCGTTTCCCTCATTACGCACCGTAACGCAACATTAATGGGGGGGAAAAAAACAACATTAGTGGAGTGTTGAGTGATTAATGTAATTAAATCTTCAGTTATAATTTTGTTTAAAGAAAGATAATCGAAATAGGGAATTATTGTGCTGCAATCAATTTTGTAATGGTGTTCTGGTTTTGTCTCTTTTTATGAGTCCAGCAAATGCCTTTTCCTCAACAAAGGTGAAACTATACCAGCAAACTCCTGAACTGGAGACTAGTGAGCTCAACTTCCATCAAAACAATCCTGTAACCCTACCACCTAATTTCTTTTCCATTCACTTATTTGTTGTTCAGTTTAATTAAATTTAAAGTTCAAGGAAATCACAGTTAAACATTTTTAAATTCCACAAATGTATAATGTTTTTAGTCTCGATAAGTAATCCTCTCAAATAATGATTTTTTTGTAGCCCTA
>NW_024582447.1:1535780-1623401 GCF_018398535.1 Haplochromis burtoni
ACTGGATCCTCTAACATATGACTCAGCTGGAATCTGTATGATCTATTGGACTATTTTGTAACTGTTGGACTTTTTTTTTTTTTTTAATGTAGGAGAAAGGTAAGTATTTGGACATGGACAAAAGACATTTCTGCAACTGTTAAATTACAGCTGCTTTCATCACACTGTGTCAATGCACTGGTCACTTTTTTAAGTACACCTGTCTAACTGCTTGTTAAGCCAAATATCTAACCAGCCAATCGCATGGCAGCAGCTCAAAATATTTAGTTGGGTCAAGACAACATGGTGAAGTTCAAACTGAGCACCAGAATGGGGAAGAAAGGTGATTTAAGTGACTTTGAAACTGGAATGTTTGTTGTTGTCAAGACAGGCTGGTGTGAGTATTTCAGAAACTGTTGATCTACTGTTGATCTGTGGAATTTCCCCACATAGCAATCTCTAGTGTTTACAGAAATTGGTCAGAAAAAGACAAAATACAAAGTGAGAGGCAGTTCTCTGGGTAAAAGTGCCTTGTTACTGAAGCAAAAGCGGGCTTGATCTGGTACTAGCAAGGTGTACCTAAAGAGTCACCGATATGATGATGAGCAATTGGGAACACAAAGAAAAGGAAAATTTAAAAATGAGATATAAATAATGAGTTAATTAAATACAGTCAAAAGCAGCCTTTATAGGAGGCTTTGAGGCAGATGGGCAAAATTTGCAGTTAATTGAAACAACACATCTTAAAACTGTCAATTTGTCCTTATATTAACTTCCACACAATTTCCTCAGGGATTAATAAAGTATTCTTATTTTAAGGGCATCACTAAACCTGATCTGACAGACTTGAAATCTTACTTCAGGGTGCATTTTTGTTGCTGTTGTCTTGTTGTCAGCCATACTTTGGGATTGTGTTATGATAGGAATTTCAGCAAACTTGGCGTCTGACTTTGACCGCGTCTGAGATTTTTAGGACACACACCTATGGTATATCAATTTGAAAATCCTACGTCGTCTCGTTGGAGTAATCGTGTCCATGTCACTCGCACAGAGAGACAACATCAATACTCCAGGTCTTTTATGACTGTGGGCTCAAAATGTTTCACATCATTTCATTTTATTTACCTAAAGAGCACAGTTTGTAAATAAAATAATGCAAAAGGTGGCATTGTTTTGCATAACTTCAGTCCTTTGTGGATATGTAGAGACCTTATGTGTCTCCAAAGTCAGCTCGGTATATCCAGAAATAGTGGCTGCTCCTGGCCTTGGCCGACTGGTTTACTACTGGCTTCAATACTTTCCACTGCGCAGCGTTTTGCAAACAGCACTATCAGATATCAGGATGCAGCCACTGGGCATTAGCTAAGCATGTGTCTGCTTCATGTTTCTTCAAGACCAGAGGGAAGCTTTTTGTGTGACCACTGGCCCAGAAACTTTCGCAATATTGTGTGAAAATTAAAAAAAATATGAGTTTTCCTCTTGTATATACCAGGCACACTGCCACTGATGATCTTACCTTCTTTTTGTCTCTCATGGAGCTTTTTCCTCGCACCATGATTTTGCATCCCGTTTCTGCTTCCAACTGTTTGGCTGTGAGTCCCCGCGGGCCAAGGATTCTCCCCACAAAGTTATACTGCAGAAAGAGAGAGAGGGAAAAAAAAAAAAAAAACCTTGTGAGTCTATATACAGACACATAAAAGACAGAAAAATTTACATTTTATTTACCTCAGAGAAACCCTTCATAAGCAATAAGCAGTTTCCATGAGCTTTCAAAAAGCACGACCTCAGCTTTGTTGGATATCACGCCTCTGCTACAAAGACTACACGCACAGCCAAAACTACCCTCTTTCAGCCTTTCAGGAGCCATTTTCACACCTGCACTACAAACCTGAACTTTTCTCGACAACAACACTGGAGGATTTGTGTCTGAGAACACAAAAGTCCATATCAGTCTGACAGGATATTAAACTGACCCCACCCTGCCAGTTCCCTATGCAGTGTAATGTCCACTTCACTTAAGCAAGTACGCGTGCAGGTGCCGTCCATCATGTGTTTTCTGTGATCTACCAGGCCATGCTTAACCCAAAATAGATTTTTTCCCCCTTGTCTTACACAAACAATCTGCTGTCTGCTAAATGTAGGAAAGGAAAAGTTGGTAACCAGCAGACACAGTTCCTCTTTTTTTTTTCAGTTTTTTCCCACCTATTTGACTGGAAACTGTTAAAATAGCTGCACTGGTTGTATTTTTTGTCCCTTCACCACAATGAGAGCACAATCACAGACGACAGTGAGGTTGGCTTGCCCCAATAGATGTCAAAATGATCTCAAACAAAAAATAGAATATTAACTACACAGGGTGTAGTTTGGGTGGGCATGGTGGAAAAAGAACAAGGGAAATTGAGGTGGAAAGTGTGCTAGGGGTTGTGAAGTATGGCAGTGTGTTTTGACACAATTTTATTATCATGGCCCCCCCTTTCACTGGTGAGTGGCTGTGGAGCTTTGTACCACAAGGAAACAAATTTGCCAACATAATCCTCTTGACATGAAACTGGTTTCCAACAGGATAAAGAGAAAACATGTTGGAATAATCCAAATCAATTTTCAGCCAGAACGAAAACAGAGGGTAAGGAGGAGCACAGTGATGTATAAAAAGGTAAACAAACCACCCAGGTTTCAATAACGTATGCTGGTGGAGAGCATGACGGGTAAGAGATGCCCCCTCCCCCCTTCTTTTTCTACCTGAAAATGCTCACTGCCATAGCGGAAAGCTTTCCTTGACAATCAGAAGCACAACTATTCGTCTCTTGGGCTGTCGCAATGAGCTGTGACACCACAGCATTAAATTCTTAAAACGCAGTCACATCTGCTTGCGCACGCCACCGCACCAGTGCCTCTGCAAAATCCAAAAGGCTATCAGAGGAGTCACATTTAATTACAGAGGGATTACAAATTTAATGTGATGTTGCCAGTATTTCCCCTAAACAACATAAATGCTACTGAGGACAATCGAAAACTCCGGGCCTTTTGTTTTTCTAGTCCCTGTCGGTGGGTTTTGCCTGCATCCCTGGCCTGTCTCTAACAGGAAAGACACACCCTGTGACTGGAGTCTCCCACAGACGATCATGGCGTGCTGCTACACAGGCTGCAAGCGTGCTTTTCTCTGTCACAAGGCAACTGTCTGTTTGGTTAACTCGAATGCAGGAAACTGGCACAGGGGCTACATTTGTGTGTGTGCCAGCTGAAGGATGTAAGGACACCTGTCCTCGGAGGTCAGCCACCAACCAGGTATGGTGGCCTGCTTCTGACTTGTACGTAAACACACACATGCATGCACAGCCTCGAGAAGCACAGAAGAGAGAGCTGTCTGTCTGCATCACAGCTCCCGCTGCAGACGAGGGTGAACCCTGAGTACTGTGGTACTCCTACACATACCACACAAACACACAGTTTCTAACCCACTAAACTCAAGCTACAGTGATGTGTGTTACACTCTGCTAACAACAGTGGTGACATATTTGAAAAATGTTTTCTCTCATTTTATCGCATACAAGGTTAAAGAGAAAGAAAAAAATCTAAATGTATATGTAGATTTCTGTGCAGATATGACATGTGACAGCTCCAATTGGCCTTAAAACCTACAATATAACCCATCAGTCCCAAAACTGACAGATTTATTCACCGTGAATATATTAAATACATATATATTACACACCAAGCTTAAATCATCGGATTATAGAAGGGGGTAGGAGGATATCTGATTAAAACTCTGAGGTGGCAACTAGTCGAACCACTCACCTTTTTACAGCAGAGGTGTACAATGTGAACATGATTATGCTGTGTTTGTCAGAGAGCAGTGACATGAAGGAGGAAATCAGGAAGAAATAAAGAAAGGAAAAAGTTAGAGATGATGCCACATCTTGTTTTACCACTACTTGGGAAATGATTATGAGTAAGAAAGGCCAGCACCGGCGCATTCTCGTATTTTTCACACTGTGCAGGTAGACAAGCTAACTACTCAACTCCATCTGACGGGTCCTTGCAGATAAAAGAAGTGTGCGGATTGTTATGGCCCCAGGCCCTCTTGCGGTGGTGCTGTCTCTATTGAGTTGCAGGGGTTCCTGTGTACAGCTGAGTAAGACTGGTGGAAAAGCAGAAAACCCAGCGAGCACTCTGCACAGCTATTTAAACGCCACGTGCCTCGTCTGGCTTTGTCTCACATGTCCATATATTGCTTGCACACTTCACTTTTCTTCCTGTAAGTTTCAAAAATACTTATATATGTTAAGCTGGCAGTACACCTCAGTTTTTTGCTGTGATGTGACTACGCGAGCATTTCAACAAAGCAGCCACCTATCATATTTAAACTTTGCAATTTGAAAAATAACACCGCTGTAAAGAGTGAAGCCACATTTACTCAGTAACAGAATAAAGCTCAGCATTTTAATTGTAGTGGATGGCTCGCTTTGCTCCCTGGTCTGCAGTGAGGGTTTGACACTCTTTTCATGGATGTTGATATGCTTTTACAAAAAAACGACCTCCATTTTCAGCCACTGGAATGTAGAGACAATGAACAGCCAAGCGGGTGAGTTATCAGAAGGGTACAGGGCCCTCGACTCTGCCAGGAACTACACTCAGTACAGCCAGACAGGGGAGAAGGACGGATACTGTGCCCTGACTGCCAAATGCACTATCCAGTCTTCACCCGGGCCTGCTAAACTATCAAGCTAGCTTTCATTTTCTGTCTTCCTGCTGTTAAATCAACTCCGTGCTTCTGCAGACTTAAAAAACATCTGGGAGCCATCATTTTTCTCGTCTGGACTTCCAGAGCTTTATTATTGATTATCGTCAACAGATCTATGATTTTCCTCACTAAAAAGAAAAAGGAGGGGGGTTGGGCTCGATTATTTACAGTAGTAGAAAATTGCAATGGAACCCTTAGAGGACAAAGTCTTCTCTTCAGTTCTTGAGTTCAGTGTCACGTTATCCGAGTTTTCTCAAAGTTTCACCCCCCCCCCCCCCACAAAAAACAAACAAACAAACAACAAAATACAAATACAAACATATACAGTATTCACACATAGCTCATGTGTAAACACAAAGACATACAGATGCGCACACATTCATACTCACAAAGCCCCCTCCAGGACAAAGGCTTACACTGACATTAAAGGGCCTTTGTTTAGTCCCAGTTATCGCTACTCCACAGGCGGGTTATGCTGTGTGCATCTACGTCTCTGTCACTGTGTGTTTGTGAGCGTGTGTGACACAATGTATGGGGTGAACTCTTACAGACACCCTCGGCATACAGAGCTGCACGGGTTTGTGTGCACGGGCATTCTGGTTTTGTGTGAACTACTGAGAAAAAACAGCAGTTCCACCAACAATGCTCACAGAAGCAGAACAATTGTGCCTTTGACGGCGTTTGTTTGTGGTGGTGGGGAGACAGGAAATGAGATCATGCTGAGGGTTCTGACTGTGTGCGTGGAAGGCTTATCGAAGAGCCGGGCAAGGCCAGGAGCAGAATACCAATCACTTATTAACCAGCCTTGCTGGGCTTATGGAAATGAGGAATAGTTCATTCAGTGCAATGCATCATGGAAAGGAGGAACCTGGTTACACCAGGCACCATCATCTCTCCCCATCTTTTCACTTACTTTACTCTAAACCTCCCTCAAAGTCTGAAAGCATTATTGCGAAACAATGATATCCAGTTTATGGAGGCTTTACAGAGGTTACCAGCCCGCTTAGTTGGTAAAATACATCCCTTTTGTTTCCATATCCTCCCTTCTGTATCCATTCATAGCTTCTGGAAACTCTGCGGGCTTCCTTTTCCTCTTTGTCAGGACGTTGGCGTTTCCTTTGCTTATCTGTGACCCCCACCCCTGTAGTGGACAGGTTTTTCATTTAATCACAGACAACCTCCCTGCTTTTAGTCACTCATTTATCTTTGGGCTCTAGTGTTGCATCACTGAAATAATCCATCATATTTACCTTCACACTACTGCTTGATCCCTACCCCTGCCAAAAAAACAGTATAGAAGGAATATGAAATGGAGCAGACGGGTGTATAAACTACTGAAACCTGCATACCTGATGTTTGGGAGGGACAGAGGACAAGGCCATAGGCTGATGAAGGAGTGAAAATTAGACTTAGATTCCAGTGGTGACATTTACGCCTCAAAGCCCTACAGACTTCAAAGCTCTCCATTCAGCACACCCAGCATTTAGTGCCTAATCCATAGCTCCTTTGATAATTCTGTTTGGGTTTATTTCGGGGTTGCAGGCAGGGTGGAAATACAGACGAGTGAGGACGGAGAGATGGAAAGCATAAAGATTGATATTGGCTCAAAGTTTGGAAGATGTGAGTAAAGAAAGCAGCGAGCAAAGTTTGTAACCCTTTAGATAAACAAGAAGCTGGGATAAAAAATAAACAAGTAGAAACATGCTCAGTTACATTCAGCCTCACCCCTATGGTTAAACGTTACATAATCACAATGAATCAATAGAAGACCGAGAAAGATGTGGATTACTGTTATTCGTGTGATGCTAGCTTTCTCAGGAAAACTTGATGCCGGTTAGTTACATCTCACCAATATCCATTCAGTTTAACAGAATTATGCAAATTCAGGTAAAGCTGTGAAATCACACTTGCATCAGCTGATTAGCCATCAGCTTCTTTACTCACTTGTACTGATTCATAATATGACAGCCAACCATGTAACTGATAACAGCTAGTCATACACATTCATAGCCTGATCTGCTTCTAGCAACACCCTGTGATGCAACAACTTCCTGTTAAGTTTTCGGTAATGTTGATGTTGATATCCAGCATTTATCCTGGCGTATTAGATCTCCCAGCAGTGTCTCTCATTATGAGCTATTTCCAATAAATTGTTGATTCCTTCAGGAGATTCTCTTTCAAAAAAATAAAAAATAAAACAAATAATGTTGGTACTGACACAGATATCAAATTAGTATAGTTGATATTTACATCCAAGATTTTTGTTCAGCAGTAAAATCCTGGTACTTACACAGCACTCTTCAAGCATTAAAAGTGATTTTCTCCCACACATTGATACAGTGCTTTTTTCAGTGCCTTCAAGTGCTTTCCAGTTATCGCACACATGCAAATTGATGGACCCATCAGGGGTGACTTGGACACTCTGGGATCAAACCACTGACCTTACGATTGTTAGACGAAACGCTCTATTACCTGAGCCAGAGTCCAAACAGGACAGGTCTTGCCAGCTATCTCTGTTTTTTTGTTTTTTTAAGTCAAAGGCATGGATATTAGTATTTGCTCAAAAATCCTGTATCAGTGTGATCTAGTATATGTATGCAGGTAGTGTAGCACTATTGATACAAGCTGACACGACAGTGCAGTGCAGTCTTTGATTCCGGTGTGGTCGACCTGCTTCATTTTGTCCTTGATTCTCACTTTTCACCCTCCGTATCTGTCAGCTTAATGATGCACAGACGGACGGGCCAAAGCAGCACGTGGCACCATCCACCCAAAGTATGCAAGCACAAGCTGCTGCTACACAAGCTGGCATTAGTGCGGTAACGGAAGCACGTCTAATAGCTTATACTTTTGCTCTTCGTCATTTTAACTGACAACAACAAATAGAGTTCTCGCTGCTTAAATTATTATTGTAATTACCTTCTTATCAAACGGCTAACTGGAAAACCATCCGTTCATCAAATTATCAGCATCACGCATGGCTGGCTAGCTATAGTTATCAAAATCCTCCTCTCTGCCGCTCTACCAGTGTGTCGAGGTGAGGTGCGGGGCGGTACATTTCCAGGACTCGTAATGACTTAAGGGGGTCAGAAGGATATCAGGAGCTGGCATGATAAGTGATGACACCCTCATGGGAGCAAGCTTAATGACTTTCCCTGTGAAGGGACCTGGCTGGTTTGGCCGGGCAATTTTTCCGCAGTGAAAGAGAGAGGGCCAGGACATTCTGTCTGCTCAAACCACCAGAGCCTCTTTCTTTGCTGTTCGCAAATCTGGGTGCCTTGCAGTGAAGCACCATGATCCAACAGAACACATGAACACACACACACACAAACACACCCAGAATTCAAATAGTTAATGGACTTTTTCTCCCTCTCTCTCCCTTTTTTTTTTTTTTAAACCAACTCATCAATGTATAGAAAATATAGTATCTTTCTATTGTCTTTTTTTTCTTATTTGCAAAAAGATTAACAGTTAAAAACCTCATTTGAAGCTTAAATTCTTTGGAACAATGAAAGGCTGGTGATCCCCCCGGTGCTTTCTCCAAATATAAGGAGAGAAAATATTTGCTTCTATTAAGGAGACGAGTTATTTGCGGTTTACAGATCGACTAATTTGCTTTTAGAAACTTTAAAAAATAAGAAAAAATAGAAACTCGCATGGACTTCAAACATCTGCTCCTGTGAGGTTCTTTGGTTTGGAGACAGCTGGTGTGGTGAGAGAGTGGAAATGGGACAGGGGCTTAAAAGGATTTCATTACTGAGGTAAACAACCTTAAGTGCCATGACAACACCCAGAACACTAGACAAACAGAAAAGACCAACAGCAGAGACTTAGCTAGGGTGTCCCTAGCTAGGTTTTTTCCCCCTTTTTTTTTTTAAATAAACAATTTTCGCTATACAAGTGATCATTTTCGTCTTGTGGATGCCCCCGAGCTTGTGACAAGTTCAGACGGTCCTGTTTACCACTTGCTCAACAGCTTACATCCAACTGAGGGTCTCATTTCACAGAGTCAGCACAGCAGAGGTGTCTCCCCCCACCTCTCGCGTGTGTTTTCAGTCCTAAGCATTTCTCAACACCAGGTGACCTGCCCACAACCCACCTGGGCATTTAAGAGTTGGCACATACAAATACACTGGGAATAAAGTGGAGACAGACACCATCTTAAAAAGATATGTCACACATCCTATCAGACGCCTCAAGGTCAACGGAAATGACATGCTGAGCTGTCAGTCAGCTGCCTATCAATGTGTATGCGAGCGTGTGCTTGGAAGAGAAGCGGAGCCACAGATAGCATTTAATTGAAGGTTGAAGTTATCAGATAGCCTGCGACTCAGCTGTCAGTCAAGATGCAGTCACCACAGTGACGCTTCGCAGTGTTCTGCACCGCTGACGACATCGGGAAATGGCTGACTTTGAAGAATGGCGAGGGGGTGGGGGAGACAGACGCGCAGGCAGACTGAGTGATGGAGGCGCACGCATACACAAACACATTTACAGACAGATGTGGGGCACACGGGCCAGAAGAGGGACACACTTAAGGGAATTAGAGTAGGAGTGTGCTGGCGAGGCAAGTTATTTTGGTAGAATTGACATGCCGCACTGCATCCAGGCACCAGGACAATCTAATTATCTACTGGTGAAACCTGAGCAGGGTAAACATAGGTGATCTGACAGAGAAAGCGTAAGAGAGCGCGTAACCTCAGCCTAAGGATATAGTATGAATAAAGGGAGTTTTTAAATGGAAGTGAAAACTGAGAGGAGAAAAAGTAGATGCCAAGAGTTCCACAGATGGGGAAACGGCATGAATGATGACAAATGTTCCACGGCAGGTGAGTAGATGCCAACAACACAAAACAGGAGACTTGGAACATCATTCTCCGTTTTCTTGGGAGAGCCTAGACTTGTATCAGCAAGCCACACATACATGGATTTTCAGTGGGAGGACTCTGGGAAATCAGACAGAAATGTAAAAAGGATGGTGAAATTCCCCAGTCTAATAATCTTTCATTACACTTTCCTATCCGTTAGAAGTGGGCAGATGGGGATAAAAGGGACATTTTTCCCTTTGCTTCTTTTCTATCCTCTCGTGCTTCCTCCCCCTTTTTCTTAAAAGACTAAAGGCTTCTTCTTTTTATCATCTTTAAAAGCACAAACTGTAGAACCGCTGTCTCTCCGTGTTAAGACAACCATTTTAACTGTTTTATTGGGAAATCAGTTTAACGCGCAGCAACACTTTATCTCCTATTGTCTGCTGCTCAAATAGTCAATGCCAGATTTCATTTCCTCTCTGTCCACTAACTTAAAAATCCTAAACAGCAGCGAGAGCAGCAGCACAATCAAACGGATGACTACTCTTCAACTTCAACTGGTAGCCTTAAAAAAAAATTACATATCTGGCACAAGATTACTGTTGGCACCTACACAAATATGATTTGGCAATCATGCTGAGGAAGTTTTGCACGTGTTCCAAACAGGAGAGCTAAAATAAATAAATAAATAAATAAATAAAATAACAATCATTTAATCTGGACTTGCTGCTGATTTCTCCCAACTGCAGTCATCACATCTAAATTTAACAGTAAGTCTGCCATTGTCCTCTTTCCCTGCTGACAGACTGAATGGCCATGCTTGAATGTGTTCACCAAATGAAAGCAGAAAACAAATAATTTGAAAAATGTCCTATTTTTGTGTCACTGAGTTTCAGTGTTCATCTGTGCTCACACTTCTTTATGTGCATGTCAGTGGGTGTGCTAATTTGTGTCTGATAAGGTCATCAGTGAGTCATCTTGACCACCAGGGGGAAGCCTAATTAATTTAGTAGCTTTCCAAACAGCTTATAAACAGAATACAAGAGTTACAGCCCTGCTCTGCTCAAAGCAGTGCAGCAAAGCGAGTGAAGGGTACACCAAGGGTCATCTGCGGATGCTGCACTTTTAATAGATTGTGTGTGTGTTATTTCATTAGCATCTCTACAGTCACAGGTGGCACCCACTGCTTCACACATTTTTATTGAACTTCTTCGCTTAAAAAAAAATAAAATAAAATAAAAAATTGCATTCATGTGCAGTACAAAACCCACACACAAAGAACACAGAAACTTCTGCAGTAACTGAAAGCAGGCATCATCTCTAAACAGCATGTCACAGTCGATGATCTCACTAAGACGACCACCATGCTCTTATAGGCAACTGCACATCAGCTATGACCACACATGTCACAATTACAAGGCAAACACTTAAGGGTCACTTAAACTGGCTGGAAGTCCCTTAAGAGCCTGAGCGCAGACGCTGGGCCTGGTCTCAGGGTGAGATGGAGCTAAGCTGATCCTAGCCAGTCCCTGGTGCCTTTTATCAATTCTGTCAGGGGGAAAATGCAATCCATGCCCGACTGAGCCTTGGCCTGCTCTACGGTGTCTCTTATCCTCGTCACCTCCCTCCATTCATTTCCTTGCTGCCAGCTGCTGGGATTATGAAGAGAAACGCTGCTTCTCAGGACGTGACACAATCATTCATGTGTGCGTCAAAGATTAACATGAGCACATAAATGTGGCCGACTGTGGTAAAAGCCTTACACACACGTCCCAAAGCTTTACACGCAGACACACATCACTCTGCTCTGTGCTGCCACCATCCTCCTCATCTCTAGAAACACCATGGTACCTCCACCGTGTGCTGCTTCCCCCCCTGCCCCAACTGTGTGTATCCATCTCTCCATCACAGTAAAAATCAAGTGGTTACTCTAAAAGATTTTCATTCCCTTTTACTGAATATTTATGAAATTGCAGTTTACTTTTCTTGATGCTTCTTTTTTCAATCCCCCGCTTTCTCTCGCAGCACTAATCTGCTGCTGAGTTGGCTCATAAACACCCCAGCATGCTGCGTTTTCCACAGACCGGGACCAAATTAGTGTGCAGTCTGACAAAGTTGTATCAGTAGTACATTAACAACTTGGTGCACACAGTGTAAGTCGGGCAGCTAATAAAGTAAAAAGAACAAGTCAAGGACTGCATGTTTATCAACTAAAATATATTTTTTAAAAAGAGCAAAAAACCGAAAGGCAAAAGAACAGAACTGAGAGCAGAGTGCATGAGCAGTGAGCAAGTGCTTACAACAGTCATGAGATATGTCTTCAGTGCTGACAGACTGCAGAACTATCAGCAGCTGTCGTTCCCATGATGACACATCACAAAGACACATGGCCTAAGGCAAGAGGACCAACAGTGTGTGTAGAGGTATTTCTGCACAAGGACCAGTGTGTGAAAGAATGTCTTTATCTGTTAACATGAACTTATATGAAAAATAAAATCTAGTTTCTCGATGAGATTAAGATTTCTTCTTTAATACACTTTCCTCTGGCTCCAGTCTAAATATTAATCCAGCAACCATTCAGGCAAATGCTCTGATATTATTAGCAATGTGATGCAACAGCAAATGTGAGAGACGTGTAACCCTGGTACTCACATCTGGGTACTCTTTGACAGGCACAAACAGTTTTTCCTGCAGGTGAACGATGGGTCCGACTGGTTCGGGCAGCTCCAGTGGGTGTTTGTCCACAAGGCCATTCACTGTGTCGCTGTACATGTCTTTACGCACTCTGTTGATCTCTGAAAGACAAAAATATGTAAAGTGCGGTAAGCAACTGCATAAAAACAGAGCAGTGACACTTAAAAAGAACGGTGCTAGATATATCACTGTCATATTGATTTTGACTTATGGGGAAAAGCCTAATGTAGCATACAAATCTTTGCCTTGCGTAATGTTTGTCTTTTACAGATAAACAACTGCGTAACTTGGCTAATATTAACACAGCCTTTGAGTATAAAAACATGTGAGCATTAATGTTTCCTGCTTTCTACAGAAAATGGCATTTTTTCCTACTACAAACTGCTCTGAGTAGAAACAACAAATCTGTGATTGTGTGCAAGTTAGTCTATGAGCCGGAGACAAAAGTTAAACACTGCACTATTTACAGGTTAAGGCCACCGACTTTCTGTTCTTTCCCCTCAGAGGTTGTTCTCTAACAGAGCAGCCTGAGCAGGAGACCAGATACAGGGGAATCACTAAGGCTTAAGTATATGCCGCCTTTAGATCTGATCCCCCTGTCAGATAAAACTAATGGACCTCTCTCTCTTCCACACGCACATGCTGCCGACTCACTCATACACATGTTCAAGCACACCCCATTTTTACTCCATGTGTAGCCCGATGCATACAATCAAACCAGTGTATCTGCAAGTCCTGGTATGTGACAGTGAAACGAGGGTCAGCTGCTGCAGGGCATATTTCTGCTTTCCAGGTTACCCTCAGAGTACGGTCATAGTGAATCCAAAAGTGCAAAGACGACGCACTTTGACGTTTGTGCCATAATCATATGATCTGCGATAACACTGGTATACAAGTTAATGTGACAAAATGTTAAAAAATTAATTGTCATATAACACTATCACTGACATAGTAAGACAGTGTTTACCTTCCCCCAGCGTGCACAACAAGACAAGCTCTTACATGTTTGACAGCAAACCTCTGATGATGATTTGGCACATAAAACTAAGCTACTTCAACATTCTCCACCATAGCACGTACAGGAAAACACGCCTTCGAGTACAACCAGGCTAAGAAGGCACGTGAGGAGCACATTCTAGCAGATGGTCATATGTGACCCCAAAGTAAACAAATGAGTCAACCAAGCATTGCTAGAGAACTCAGTGGTTGCATTCCATATGACAAGAAGAGCAAACAGTGAATGGATGTTACTGTAGCAGGTACATGGTTGTAAAGGAGACCTTTAAGCAATGTTAAAAAGCTCAACCCAAGACACTGACACCTTTTTTCCCCCAATAGAGTCACACTTTGAATTAGGCAGTTTGTCATTAATGACAAATACCCTTCATTTCTTGCACTTCTAAATGCTGCTGCCTGCAAGCTGCAAGCAATAAAACATTGTTCAGTAGTTTTGTTTTCTATATTTTCATAAATATCACTATTGCAACTTTTCCTGAAATACTGTGATATCATTTTGTGGCCATGTCACCCACCTCTAGTATGAAACAGCATGAACTAAATTGTAGAGCTGGCGAGGCCTCAAGGAACCGTGTGTGCAGGGTGGAGTGGGGGCGGCTGCTAGGCACTTTTTCCATCACCCATGAGACCTTCTGGCAGTAGGGAGCTCTATATTAAACTGCAGCAGGGGAACCTGACACTCAACTATAGATGCCCTCAGTAAGGCATGCATGACAGGCGAAGCATAACCCTGCACCTATGCAAAACTGGATAGGTGGGGTGAAACTTGCATCATCAGCTGCTTGTTAAAATTTGCAATTATAACAAAAGACAAAATAGCAGCATTAGAAAGGGCAAAAACGTCCCGACAAATCTCAGCAAAGCAGTTTTCCCTGACGATGTCTCAATTACATTCACAGGCATGTCTTTCTCTTCCTGTCATCTTAAGCAGATTAATACTTGTTGGAAACCTTTTACTACACTCACAGTAACGTAATGAGTGGTCAAAAATAAAGTCATCCTTATTTTACCCGTCAATGTTCCTGTTGGATCACATAATTGTGACACATTTCCAAACTTGGTGCAGGAAGAAAAGAAATTTCCTGCATTTTTATCTAATTTCGTATTATGAACAGCAACCGTTGCTGTGGTTTAAAAGTGTCAACAAAATGTTTTAATTTTTGGACAGTGGAGAAAATATTTCCTCATATATTGACTTTATGTCCTACAAGACACCTAGATACAACATTTTTACTGCTAAACTGAAAAAGAGTTATCTCCGGACATGGCAATGAGACTAAAAATTTGTCACCAGTGAGGTCACAGACACTGACCAGCACACAGCTAAAAAACATCTGGTCTGCAGCTGTGTGGACAGCACCTGCAGAAGACATTGGAAGAGTACAAACAGGCAGCCAGGAGACTCGGCCCAACTCCTTTCCAAACCACATGACCTCAGTACTGTGAGGACCACAGATACTCCCAGCCCTTCCCAAAGATGAATTCATCCTCATGGTATCTTGCACAGAAAACAGATTACATCACTCCTAACCAAAACAGCAGCCAGGCAACGTCTTAGCTTTGGTTTGACACATTATACGGGGAGTAGACCACGACAGAAGGACAAAAACAACATACAGGAAACGCAACATAGTTGACGACAAATCAACATGTATTGTGTTTTAAAGAACCCTTGAATCAGAAAAACCTGAACACGAGCAGGTTTAATTTCGTTCCTTAAAAATAAGTAATCACCACTAAAGTGCAACTAAAACCAAGTTCTATAAGCCTTCTCAAGACAATGAGCGGAGAAAAAAAAAGAGTTATTCAACACCAGTAAAAGCAAGTCAATGACAACTAAAGAAGAGATCTGTAACTTAATTTAAGAGATCACTTCTCTGTATACGAGGGCGTAACTGTGCTTGATATGAATTTCATATTTGGAGTCATGATTCGGTATGTTTTCTCTACAGCAGAGAAATCATCCACACAAAAAAATCCATTAACTTTTTAAAACTGTACACGTGCTCGATTGGCAAAAGTTCAACTGTAACAATAAAAGGCACTCAAATGCTGTGAACAGTCAATGAAGAGAAACTCGGTTTAGTGTCAAGCATAAAACAAATCAAACAAAAAAAAACACAGTAAAGAAGAATGCAACATAACATAACAACACAACTGAAGTGAATAAATAAACATCTCCTGCTTGTTGCTTCTATTTGACAGATACTGTACCGATACTGTATCAGCAGAATCCTCTGTATTATTATCCTTATTGTAACTGTATCGTAACCACTCTTGTTATGAGGTAATTCAAGAAAAATACACGTACCATTACACCTATATCTACATTTTTATTTTTATTACACTAGGTCTGCATCCGGGAACTATTTTTTTCTTCAAGATAACAAAAGAAAACAAAAGGTGGTATTCATATGTGACAATGCAATCCAACAACCACCAGCGGCCTCCCCACCCCCTTCTTCTAATTCTATTTCCTCTTGCTGAAATGTCACATTAACATAAGGAGGCCGCGCTGGGCCATCAATGGAGACATGCGGCATTTGACAACCTCTAATTTCTGTGCGCCAACTCTTTTCTGAAGCGCTGCGCTCACCTAAAAATTACCCCCTGCCTCGCACGGCCGACAAAATCATTTGTCTAGCTGTCCACCCCGGCAGAAAAGGCTGATTTTGTAACAAAGTGTGCATGTGGGATCACTATCTTGGATGGGGGTTGGGAGGGTGTCACCCTCTTGGAAAAGAAAAGAGACGGGGGTAAAAAGACGAGACAATCAAGTGGAGTGAGAAAAGACGTTAGCCGCTGAATGAGACTTTTTCTTGATAAGTGGTATTAAATGCAAAACCCTACTAATGCCACAGTAAACCCTGCAACTATGGTCACACGTCACCCAGCTCAGTGTGTCATCTCCAACCTGACTCAGCTCTTCACACAGACAACTCTGACAGAAAGAGTTGTGTGTTTATTTACCTGTGGGGGTGGCTCCACATAGACACAGGAAGAAAGCATAATATATCTGTTTAGTTTTTTTACTCAGACATCTGTCAAGAAGAAACAAGTATTGACCTTGAGAGCAGGATGAGGGCACAGCGGAGGGTTTGATGATACAAAGACGGAGAATTATAACCACAGTGCTGAGCAAGCAGAGTGCAGCTGAATTCTTCTAGACTCACGCTGCTCTTTTCTGCCTCAATTTAAGGTTTTTTTTTTTAGAAGCATTTCACTTTATCGTTCTCTTTCTTTTGTTTCTCTCAGCTTCTGCCCTTTCTTCTCAATTTTGCGGTGAAAAAAGAAAATGTCACAGACTGAGGCTGCATATCTGTCTGCCCTTTGTCAAGCAAAAGAGACAATTTCTCCTCATCTTTGCCGTGATCTTAGCAATGGTTAGAGACGTGTAACTAAAGGGAAGGGTGTGGGAGTGAGGAAGGGCAGGTGAAGCGCTTTTAAAAGGCAGTGGACTGAGAAATATGGGAGAGGAAGTGTCTGTAAGATGGGAGCCCATATTCAGTGAGGTTTAGGGAGTGGATATTAACTGAAATGTTCATTCTTGACCTTGGAAGAAAAAAACTGATCTGGAAAAAAGAAAAATCTTAAATCAACATCTGCTCAATTATTTGAGCCAGTGTGTGGCTGTCTCCATTTGGCTTAAATGCACTTTTTTTGTACACGGCCTCATCATGTGATAACATCAAACTCTTTGACAAAGTTTGTGAGAAGTTAAAGAAATCACATTTGATTTTGTTTTATTGAAATTTAAGAAGATGCCTGATTTTCAGTGTCCATTTCAAGGGGTCATATTACTAGAACGTACATATTTCAGGGGGTGTTTTTTGCCCCTGACACTTAAACACACCTGGGTAACGTGGTAAATGTAGAGGTCAGTGGATTTCCTGCTATGTTGGAGAATTTTATAAATTAAACATGTATGTAATGAGGAAATAAATAAAACCCTTAAAAAAAAAATTCTGATATCGCACAGGTCATTTTTGTTTGGCAGAAAACCTCTTGGGAACCCTGATGTGACTGTAAGTGATCTGTAGAGACCATAAGGACCATACATATGGTGTTTTTAAATCCTAATTTACCCTTAAGATATAAGCCACTTGATTACTCTTGGTTTTATTTACTTGTAGATTTAATTTGAATCTAAAGTTACGGCAAAATAAAATATGGTGACATCGTGTAACAAAACAAAAACCATACATGTGGTGATTTTTAAAGCCAATTGATCCTCAAGATAATGCCTCGTGATTTTGATCGTCTCAGGCCTTGACATTTAATGAAAATGTAGATGAATTAGGTGAAGCTACATCACAGCATGACAAAAAATCTCATTCTCATATAACAAAACAACAAGCCTTGAAGAGAAAAGGCAGCGTCACTGTGCCACCTTTGATTCTAACTGGTTCTTTAGCAGGAAGTCAGACTAGCAGTCCCAAACAGAAGCCATATCCCTGTCAGGGCACAGCACCAAAAAAAAAAAGAAAAAAAAAAAAAAAGGGGGGGGGGGGGGGAGACCTTGGGAATTATGTGCACACTGAAGCAAAAGATCGAGAGCAAATCCATTATGTGTATCGAGTTATTTAAGTGTCTGTGACACTGTCAGCCAATCACAATTGGCCACTGCAAACTCACAGACATGGACAGAGAAGCTTTTCTTGTATTTACCCAGCCAGATGTTTAAAAACATGATCACACAGGGGCAGCACATGCTGAACTAGGGCAAACAATTCATGAGCCTGTGATGAGAAAAGGCACACGACGAGAAAGAATAGCCAAGTGAGGTAGGTCAAGTTTGGAATCTGAGGTAATGTATTCAACCACAGCATGAGGAAAAACACAGTGAGTGAAACAGAGAGGAAGGGAGATGAAAATTGGAGCAAAGAGAGAGGAAATAGAAGAGCGAGAGTAAAATTAAAAACAATGGAGAGGTCCAGCAGGAGATCCTGTAATCAGGTTTAAGACAGGTGAACATCACTCAACTAGACCTGCTCCATAAGAGAATGGGAGCAAGTCCATTAAGAGCCCAAAAATAGACATGTTCCATAAATGCTTTGTCTTCACCCTGTAGCTCACAGCAAACCGTCCTCTGACCATGCAGAGCACATCTGTCCCAGTAAGTACTCTGCATGTGTGAGAGACTGTCAAGAGCGGGAGTGAAAGCAAAAGAAATATAATGGTTGAGCAATCAGTGTGATCAGCTTTGCCTAAGGAAAGCTGCTTTAGATGCCTTGTGATGCCTGGCATTAGCCTGATATTATCTGGCACCTGAAGCAGATCCAGTCCAACACCAATTAATCTTCAAGCCAAAATGATCAAATGTTCAACCCTGCAGAGAGACAGAGCCAGTCCTTCCAGTTTAGGATGATTTAAGATCAAAAACCTGTAGTGTTAAAAATAATAATAATCCTCTTCATGCTTGCACGTGCATGAATGCTCAATTCATGTTTTAAACAGGGGAGGGGGGAGTGACTGGGATCTCAGGTAAATATAGACTGAATGCGGTCGCATCCAAAAAACTACAGCAATCAAAGATACACCTACATGTGGCGGTGCCGAGTGAAACAAGGCTCGGGCGAGGAACAAGCCTTTTCACTTAAAAGCTGTGCACTTCAGCAATCACAAAGCCTGGGTACCCGTTGCAAGCGAAAGGATTTGGGCATTTAATGCATTCCTGCCCTTTATTCACGGCACAGACGACTTTATCCAAGACGACACTCCACTTCAACAGTTTAGGGGTTTGGCAGGCCAAGCATATGAAAGACGGGGGTTTCTTTTAAAGCAGAGAGCAGAAGTATAGCGCGCACTGGTGGGGGTGACTGAGCCATGAAAATGTATGCATTTCTGGGTCTTATCGTCAACTCACAGCTGTCTCTCGCTACCCCTCCCTGTTTGTGGAGGGGAGAAAAAAAAAAGTTTCCCTATGCTTCCGTCTTATTTTTACTTACATATCTTTGATTTAACAGTAGGTCTACACTGCTAAATCCTTTGATGTTCATGCACAATCTATTCCTGCGCTGTTAATGAGTGCTGTCTTATATACATAGTAACCAAAATAAGTTTACATTTTGAAATATAAAATTCTTTACTCTGGGGAACAAATGTAATTTAATCATTATTAATTAGTGTATTAATCTTTATTAATCAGTGCCGAATGTTATGTCTGGATTGTCATTTGTTGCGCATTGATAGTCCCCGTGAATAAGGTAATCACGGGTCATGTGACTTTATGGTTTCCAAGTAAACAGCAGCAACACTGAACAAAGAGGATTTAGATAACTGTGGATCAACATTATTCAAGCCAATTAAGCCAGTATTGTGCCTTTGGAAATGGCTACATCAAACACACCGATCATTTACGAAAGCTTCACCCGAGTGTGTCTATTAGCAGCGTAGCTGTGTTTCTTGCAATTGTTATGTGGCTATATTGAGCAAAGCACAGTGTTATTTGTCCCCGGCAGACCGCACAAAGATTTGTCTTTTAAGCACAAAATTCACAGTTTGTCTCTTTGCTGACCTGCAGCAACAGCAATACAGAGAGGCAATTTTGCACAATACAATTTTATTGCTGGAAGATATACACTTAGTCTGAGCAACCCAGACAGCTGAAGCACAATATAAACTTTGGCACAGAACATTTCGGGGCAGAATGAGGCCAAAGGATTTTGTCACCCATCCCTTACATACGGGTTGCTCCAATAATAGGGGGCTGCTCAACATTCTACAAGGACAGGAGAAATGATATGCAACTGCAGCGACTAACAACTTTTTATTGTACGAGAGTACTGAGAAAGGCTCGGAAGAGTACTCATTAAATTTAAAATTTGTGCCAAGAGGTCTCTGTGAATGCTAATGCATCTCAACTGTCAAATTCTAAGTAGCACACAAAAAAAATACAGTATATCTCAATTTTACTTTACAGCGACTTATCTACACAGTTGCTTAACCCTGACATGTGGATATAAGCGCTGACCCCCACAGGCTGAGGGGGGACTAAAAGGCTCTAGACAGAAATGACGGTGCGGTTTGCAGCCAGAGGGAGAGATTTATGTTGTGTGTCAGGGATTTTCCTGAGGCAGGCTGGGTAGAAAGCTCCAGCGTCAGGTCTTTAAGTAGATAGGCCACTAAATAAACGACTGGCATAACAAGGTTTCTGGATTCTTTCCTGCCTGTGCCTGGTTTAAAAAAATAAATAAATAAAAAAAAAAAAGAAAGAGAGAGAGAGAGAAAAAAAGAAACACAGAAAACACATTCACATACACACACTTTTACCCATCACTTGGTTAAAGTGCAAGCCACGAGAGAGTGGAGCTACACTTTCAGCCAAATTAGGGATGGACGAACAACGAAAGAAAAACCTTACATACAGCAACGGTAACAATTTCTGTCTGCGACATAAACTATAGCTGGGAAACAGCAGCAAACATAAATGCTGTGCGATTGTACACACACGTCTATATCTCAGCCAACTCACTCCCTGAAAGCAGCACGTTCTGCTCTCCGATTATCAATAATGAGCAGAAGCTGCCCGAAAACACACACACACGTAGATAATAACTCACACAACATTTAAGCTATGGGCTCACCAATGCTCTGATATCATGCGCACAAACGCACACATAAGCACATATGATACATATAAAAACAAACATCCAGCCGAACATTAAAACACCCACACACGCACAAGCTAATGAGCCTGTGTGTGTTTATAGGCAAGGCTCCCCTGAGACAGTGAACCCACAGAAATAACACTACACACGGAAGGAGGAGGGAAACTGCCTCGGAGAATATCTGCTGAACAAATACAGCAGGAAACAAGAAGGAAATGGTGCTACATCTCTCCTCTAGCTTGCCTTAATAGCCACTGCTTTATATTTAGTCTGGTGACAAAAAGACAGATTAAAAACAGAGATTAGAGAAACACACAGCTGCTCTACATTACGCTGTTCTCCACAGTCTCACGACTCTTGACTGGTGAATTTATTTTATCATGATGACTGAGAGCAGGGGGAAAACTGAGCTGCAAAGTTGTAGTTTGTAACAAAGGTGAGCCTGTTAATATAACGTCATTACTCTTAATAGCTGAGCATTAGGATTATTACAACAAATGTGTGCATGCTTGAAACAGAAAGCAAAAGATTTATGTGCACAGAAAACCGAGTTGGTGGCGAAACTAATCTCAGAAGTCATCAAGTCAGACTAAACTGCACACAAATACGTCAGAACACTGTGACGTCGGGTGTCATGGTTTACCGCCTTCTCTAGTCACCTAAGAAAATATATATGCTCAAAGCGGAGTGTGTAGGTGTCTTCGTGGCAAAAAAAAAAAAAACAGCAATCAGTAAAGCCATTAATCATAACCTGTAGCAAATGCTAGCTTTCCTGAGGCTGTCAGAGTGACTGCATGCAGGAAGGGGGAAGAAGTGCCAGACTGAGTATGGCTTTCTGCGGCTGCTGACACGAACAGTGACGGTATGCTGTAAAAAATGTGTGTCATTGCACATTAGTTTGGTGATTAAACTGCGTAAACAGACAGTGAAGAAGAGGAGAGAGGATCCACAGGAAAGGTGTGGCCAAGGGTGAGGCGATAGAGAAGCAGGAACAGCCTGCAGATCTGCATTTGACTGGCCACAAATTCCTTCTACAGATTGATAATGACTGTAATGTTTGAAAAAATAAATCGTCACATACATAAACAACAAGCTCTACAACAGATGGTATAATAATGAGAGAAAATAAAGAGAGCCTAAAATCCAGAGAACAGTACAAAAAACAAAACAAAAAAAAAAAACAGAAAAAAACAGAAAAAAAGCTCTACAAGGGGTTTAAAACTGCACAAGTATACCTAGGATGCTTGCTGTTATTTTAAAAACAAACAAACACTGGGCAGACCCAATAATCATCAGATTTAGATTTTTTTTTTTTTCCTGTTTACAGCATTTCGAAGACGAATAAAAAAAACAACTATCCATCTCATTTTTAAAAAGCATCATCACTTTAATTTCAGTGACATTTTCTTTTCTTGCAAAGTGCTGTGAACAGTCAAAAAAAGCACCACATTAGCAGCGTGCACATAGTTCTGTGCGTGAACTTTGAAAGACTCGGGGTTGTCTAACAAATCAACAAAATGTCTTTACTGTCTCGCAGCAGCAAACAGCCCTTGTAAAACAAAAGAGGCCATTTGATTAGAGTGACTGCTGTCACTTGATAACTCCCATCAGCAGTGAAAGCTGAACAGGTGCAGATACCCCTGAAAAAGTTAAGACAAATATTCTTTTGTGATCTCACAGCTGGCACCTTTTGTTTTAGTACATATCTCAAATAAAAAAAAGAACAGGATTATTACTAAAAGGTGATTACTAAAGCTATTAAGCTGCAAAGACATTCAAGGTTAATGCCTTTGGGATAGTCTGGAAGAAAAAAAATGTAAAAAAAAAATAAAAATAAGACAAGCAGAAAATTTATTTGCTATCTTTTGCCATTCCACAACATTTTCTTTTTAAAACCTGCCATATTTGTTTACATATGGCACTACATTTTAAAACAAAGTACCAATTTTATGGTAAAAAGAGGAATATGTCTCCAAAACTCCTGTCCTCACATCAGGACCGCCTTTCATCCGCACCAAAATGACATTTTCAGTTGTGTTACATGCAAACAAAGTGTCCAAAGAACAAAGTCATATGACAAATATAACAACAACTGGGATAGAATCAGAATCAGAATGTCTTTACTGTCATTGTTACAGGTACAACGAAATTAAAAATGGTCCCCGATCAGTGCATCATCCCTAACAATATCAAAATATAAATAAAACAATAAAATCAATAAATAAAATACTTAAAGTGCTAATAAGAATAGTATTAGCAAACATTCACATCCATTCCTACAAATATGCTTCAGTCAGCGCATAGATTAATACAAGAGTGGCGTGATGGACATTTTTTTTGTAGCAGTATTCAGATAATTTAAAGGTTTGATTAACCTACAGTAATGATTCAGTGTAAATCAAATAAATAGTGAGCACATTTAAAACCCAATTCTAAACAAAATAGCCCAAACAGGCACCATATGTGGTAGTTTTTTGGGGGGGAAACACGCAAACAGAAATGATAGCATACCGTAGCCTAATAATGAAATAAAATCATTATTTAATGACAAATTTGAAAAAAAAGAAAAAAAAGAAAAGATGTCTGATATCCAATCAATCATATGTGGCCAAAATAACAAGGTGAATAATTTACATGTTTCCCAGATGAGACACTGCAAAGCCCTATCCTCCTCACTTTCCTCAGCTCAAGGCTGAAATTACTGTTTCACACAGTATCTGCAGAGCCATTAGGACTTCAGTCTAAAATTAGAAAAGGGGATCATCACATTTGATGATGTGGAACTGCTTTATGGGGCTGTCTGTTGGTGGGGGGCAAGCTGGCAGCTCAATGAGCCAGAGGTGTGCCAGTTTTGTGCACTCCGTGGGGTCTACCATACAGAGTGAGGCAGGGGAGGGCAGCTCAATACCGAACCATAATGGTTTACTCTTAATAGCTGCCCGCGAGGGGCCAAAGTTCATTACTCCCTGCGTGGCGGGACTTCTGATCGGTCGAAACGTATAAGTGCAATCGCACTCACACATTTACACTTTAGGGAGGCACCCCAAGGGGAGTGAGCAAGGTGGAAAGCTGTGGAAACTGTTTACTTTCCTTCACACACTCACACAGATACAATTCCCTTACAGGAAGCACCGGAGAGCGCGGTACTTCACAGAAAGCTTAAACCTCGTTCTCATTGCTAATTATTCAGCAGTTTTGGGAAAAAAAAAAAAGTTTGGTGCTAATACTCTCCTCAGTTAACCTTTAAAAGTAGCCCAACGTGCTAGCTCAGCTAGAAAAAGAAAAAAAGAAGAAAAAAAAAAAGACAACCTAATGCACACAAATGCAGACTCAGACTGCTTCTAAAATACCAGGCAAAGGCTATTTTACTGCTGCTTTTGCCATCTAAAGAGGGAACGATATGTAGCGTTAAATTGGAAGCCAAAGCAAAAGTCATTTAACAGGCTGGCTTTAAGAGAGAAGCCTCATGAGCTGAAAATGGTTTCACAAATTTGAGAGGAAATACTTTGTCCCCAAAAAAGCAGCGGCACAAGGAGAAAGCGCATCTGCTTCCCTTACATAGACCCTACAAACTATGCTTAGTTATGATGGGAACTGTTAAAACTTGTGGGTTAATTAGTATTAACCCAAGCACACAGAAAAACTAGATTGTTCTTCTGCATCCTGCGGGAACTCATTTCTCCACCTGGCAGACAAAAGACTGACTGTGCTGTGCGGTGACACACAAGAACCCTTCTCTTACTTTGCTTGTTGCCCATTTAACTCAACTTTTAATGTTTCAGTCAATGTAGACGCAAACGGGCATTTCATCCGCCAACGCCCCAGGCATTATGCTTACAAATCAGGACTTACATTTGAGACAGACACACACACACACACACACACACACCTCACAACAATGCAGAGGATGCTATGTAAAGTGAAGCACAGGATGCATTCTTTGAGCTCCACAAGATGCGAGAGTATGAGATAAGGAATGGGAAGAATAACAGGATGAAGAGTCAGGAAGCTTGCTGATGTGGTATGTGGTGTGTGTGTGTGTGTGTGTGTGTGTGTGTGGGTGTGTGTGTGTGTGTGTGTGTGTGTGTGTGTGTGTCTTGGCCCGTTTTGTGTTGACGCTCGCCTTCTGGACGGTGAAAAAAGGAGGTATCCTTTTCCTCTTTCCACAACCTGGAAGGGGCGGGAGGGAGTTCAAGAAAAGTATCATTTCCTGTCAGTGGCCAGATACAACGCTATGCCTCAAAGACGCAACCCAGTGTCTGGCAGAATAACTTTGAGCTTAAAAATACACAACCACTTAGATGGTGAGCCGCCGTTCATTTCATAATATATTTTTGCTGTGTGTGCACACAGCTGCCCCCTTTTGTCACGCAACAATTCAAGGAAAGGTCCAGCTGTCAGAAGAGGAAGTGAGGGGAAGGAAAGGCTCCGACTGTCAATGTGACTGGAGGAGATAACACGCGCTGTGCTTCCTGTCCCCACCCCTGTAACTAAGGAGACCACAGTGCACACAACCAATGGCGAGGATGGAAGGGAGGATTATTTGGATAATTTGTAATACCCCCTACGTCGTCTTTGTGAACCGATCTCTTCCTCAGATGTTTTTCCCCTGACTATACAATTTACCCATGCTTCAACTCTTTCCTACAAACCGATCAGAACCTACAGGAAGCCGACAAAAAGCTGGTTTACCTGAAGGTCGTGCAGTGGAAGATTGGCATATTCAAAGATCATTCCATCACGTAAACGCTGCCAAGTGACGGCACAGAGAAAGTCTCAGACAGATGCACATTTTAACTGTAAACCTTGGGCAAAGCCTAACATCAACTGAGACTTCTGATTTTTGGCAAAGAACAGATGGGAGCAGAAGCCTGCAAGAAGTGCGGCACTGAGAATGTCAAACAGAAACAAAAATGTTTATTTAAAAAGAGGAATTTCACTTCTAAATCACATTGGCACATTTTCCATTTGCCTGTAGTGATTTTTATCTCAAAATACCAGAAGAATATGGACGAAAAAAAACTGAGCAGAAGTCTCTATTTTAAGAAATCATTACTCAAAAATACTAAATTCGCCTAGTAAGCGGTTTCATATAGGAACTTAGTGTAGGAACAGTTTTCTTTCATTAAAAATAAAAAATGAAGTCTGTTTCCTAAAATCACAACCTGGTTATTCAAAAAAACATTTAAACATTATCTGCACTTTCATGTGGAAATGATTTTATTTGTAGCAAACTGCATCCCACGGCAAAAGTGGTATGCACCGAGCTTATATTACAGAGTCGGCAAAATGGATGCCATTATAGACGATGATGACCCTTCTCAATGCATGTAGGTGTGTGCTTCCCTCTGTGGGGTGGGAGGGTTGGCTGGTGAATTTCTGAGTAACCTGGTCATGATTTCAGAAACCGGATGTCTCCAAATATCCAGTGTTATAGGACCCTTATTGAAATAAGTACAGAAATAGACACATTTTCCTTATAATTTTGAATAAAAGATGGAAGACTAAGTATGTTTTATTCATATCCATTTCCATGAAACAATATGGGAGGGGGGGGGCAGTTAAGGGAGGAAAACAAAAAGACAGATCCATCCATAATCTCTTCAGGTGTCCACAGAGCAAACTCAAGCTCAACACTTTCTTAAAGCAAGGCAAGCAAGTCAGCTTTATCTTTTGATCTGGCTCAAAAGATGAAGCCGACATAAAATATTTACAATAAATATTCCGAGGAAAATACAAAATAAAATATGATGCAATTAAATTAAAAATCAGTGCAATAACTCCTGGCTTTATGGATCTTGTCATAACCAGTTACTGGTTCAATAGGTAAGCGCAACCATAACAAATGCAGTCTGCTCTTTCATATAAGCAATACAGACGTTTGAGCACGTATTTTAAACGCCTTTTAATCCACCAAATGAGAACGTTAAGCTTTAAAAATGACAATTAACTTCCCTTACCTCCTCTCTAATGAGTGTCAGACAGTATACAACAAGACAGGAAGACTACTACTATGTATTGTGTACCACAACTACAAGAAACCACTGAAACATTTAGTCAATCCATAAGTTAACAAATGATCTGTAAGGCTGGTGCTTTGCCCTGCTTTTTCCTGCACTCCACATTTTTTACTAAACTCAAAATTTGTGCCAATGCACATTAGTAGTCACCCTGCTATGACAGCTATATTCACCTGCCATTATAGCAATACAAGCTTTAATGAAGCATTTCAATCTAACGCTGAAATTAAGTAAGGTGCGTGCCTATAGTCTGTGTGCAGAAAAAGCTTGGGAAGGATATGAGTTATACATACAGGAAGACAAACAGGTTACATCACAGATTATATGCATGTGTGTGTGTCTGTATGTCAGCTTCTTTTATCCCCAGGCGCTGGGCCTGCTGGGGCTTGTAGCTACCATCTTAAGTTCCAGTCCAACAGCCACTCAGTCGCTGTCCCTGGGTGTGACAACACACAGACATCCCAGCTGCTATTGTGTCTTTGTGCCGGCTCTTCATCAGCTTTGCAGTCTGATGGGCCCTTTTTTTCCTCCAGTATTTAAATCTTACCACTTTAAACGCCTACACTTGTTCGAAACAAATTAGGCATACAAAAACAAATGTGTTAAATATCTGTATAGATATGCATGGTCCTCTGCCAGAACAGGAATTATTCTGGACTAAGTATCCAAGGACGCATTGTGTAAGTGTTAGATAGTCATAACTCGGACTGTTCTTTATAGAGTAGCTGTATGTACTAAACAGGCCTGCCACGATGCAGACACACTTAAAAACTCTCCTGCTATGGGATGTACTTCCAGATTGCTTATCTTGAAGGACAGACAACAACAAAAAATAAATTTCAAAAAAGGAAAGGGCTCCCCCTCACCTACCCTCTCCTCTATCTGTAGATCATAAGAAAAACTGCACTTTAGCTATGCTTCTGTTTGGTCTGGCTGCCCCACAGATCAGCCATTTGATCTGTTTTGTCTGCCAAGTCATGTACCTTTCAGAGTATTTAAACAGAAGGATTTTAAGATTTTGAAGAGCTACAACAACTAGGTCAGAGTGTCAAAAAGGGAGGAGAGGAATATGAAGAAGAAGAAAAAAAAAAGTGGGAAGCGCTGTCGCTGACTCAACTGTCATTAACCAAGCTTCCACAATATTTAAGCCTTTAAACACTGATCTGCCTCAAAGTGCTTGGGTGTGGGGTGGGGTGGGCTTAACAAATCTGCAAGTGCAATGTACATGTGCACAATTACAGCCAGCGGGCGCAGGCATGTTGTTTCCTACCAAACGACGATTGAGCTTGGCAGTGAGTGAGTGGAAAGCTGAGTGCACGCTTGGGTCCTGGGCGCAGACAGTTAGAGCTGGGCTGATGCAAACCGACAGACAACGTTACAGGCCTTTAATGTCACCACTGGTCCTCACATGAAAGAGGCAATGTAGCCCCAAGGCTGGATTTTTGCCACACATGCGAGTACAGAGGGAGGCTGGAGAAGTGAAAACAAATGGAAGCAGAGAGTGGGAGAAGAAAATAAAATAAAAAATCTGGAGAAACAGGAGATGAGAGGGGAGAACAAAAGGCAGAGGGGAAAAAAACAATGATGGGAAGCTGTAGAGTCAGCCTGATAAAATAAATAGGTGAAAAGACAAAACTAGGAAAAATGAGTCACTCCCTGGGGAGAACAGATACCGATTTTTCCCCAACAATGAAAACGTTGCTTTTGCCGAGCAACACGTTATCAAAATGGAAGGCAATGTAACACAAATAGATGAGACGGATGCATGTACATGTTTAAGGCAGAAAGGAAGAAATAGGAGGGGGAAATAAGGGGAAAAAAAACTATGTGTATGTGCATTTTAGAGATGCAGACAGAGCAAGATTTCACATGGTGATGAGGGAGGAAGAGACAGAACCAAGGTCTGGTTCATTCAGAGTGTCAGACGCTCAATAAAAATAAGGTTGCAGGAAGAACTCCCATCACAAACAGCCTAAAGTAGTGTCAGACAAATACTCTCCAGGAAAGCAGAGCAGGGAGCTGAAGAGAGGGGATTAAAGGGGACACAGAGAGAGACAAGTCCATCTCCTAGCAGACTATTCTTCACCTTAAGGTGTCAACAGCAGCTGGCACCTTGGCACCCTGCTCATGCCCACACCTGTCTCTCCTGCTGGGTCTACACACCTTCCATCCCCAGCTGCAATAAATCTTTTCTTCCCTTGGAAGGAAGGCAACTAAAAAAAATATAAAAAATATAAAAAGAAAAAAAAAAAAAAAAAAAAAATTATATATATATATATATATATATATATATATATATATATATATGTATATATATATATATATATATATATATAATATATATATATATATAATATATATAATATATATATATATAATATATATATATATATATATATATATAATATATATATATATATATATATATATATATATATAATATATATATATATATATATATAAAATTATATACAGTGTTGTTTATTTTTATTTAAACAACACATTTTTCTCGTCCAGCAACCACAAGTGCCACAAATACAGGAAAAAAGGACTTAAAAGCCTTTTTCAACCACTACTTTGACAGAGAAAGTGCTTATAGATTTGAAGCTCCTTCAATAAACCACATTAATCATTAAACAGTGACCAAATTCTATTTTTTGGTTTTATTGTGGCAGTTTTACTGTATGTCACAGTTTATTATTTATTAATACTATTTAATTAATAGGCTCATTCTTCTGACAGGCATGTATGGAATATAAAACATTAATTAAACAGAGATAATAAAATAAAAGCATGTGGCCAAACTAATAAATCTGCTCTTCTAACCTCTAAGATTCGAACACAAAATAAATACTAGAGTCAAGCCATAACAGAGTACCTGTTATGGTTTCTGTTAGATGTAATGGCACTTTTTGTTTGCCACTGTTTTTAAACAAAGTCAACATCTGGCTCGTTAGCATTAATGTGTCCACAGCCGAGAGCAGCTTTCAAACAAACTCTGTTTGGACTTATTCTTCCAAACTTTGCAGCACAAAATGATTGTATTGCCAGGAAAAAGCACCTGTTAGCCTCTAGCTGGGTTTCTCCTGGCAAAATGAGCCTTTGGGGGTTACGCTCATAAGCACGATTGGTCCGCTTATAGTTAAGGGAACAAGCGTGTTAACTTACTTAGCAGAAGCCTGTATTGTTTCCTGTTATTTCTGGCCATTTGACAAAATAAAATAAAGCATTTTAATCTTATCCAAATTAAACTACACTTAAATCAAAACAGCTGTCTACTTATTCTTTTTTAAATAAATAATAAAAAAAATAAAAATCACAGTTCTGGTGATTTTCCTTTGGTGGAAGGGTGGGTACCAAGTTCGTTTTTCAATGCAGGAAGCGCATTTATTAACCTAGAGTAACATGTTCATTATGCTGGCCTCATCTGGAGCTGTCTGTACCCCGCCTGCAGTGAACTTTAAGCATGGAGGGAGCCTGTCCAGGAATGAGACAAGACGAGTCTCATTTTGAGACTGAAAACCTTACAAAGAGCTGACCCAGCTCCTTCCTGTTATATTTTTCATCTTCCATCTGTCTTTATCGCTTCTGAATGTAGCAACAGAGTCTCAGACTGCCACTTGGCTAGCTAGCATTATGTAGGTGGTGAAATTTAGCAAATGTGCAGTTTTTGGTGGTACAAATTACAGAACTCATAGTTCAGTAGAATTGGTTACATAATATCAATTGCCTTATACATACAAATTGACATTAATAGACTAAACTCTTTGATCTGCCATGGTGGTCTTTTTTTCTGCTCACCTATATAATGTATGATATTGTGTCAGGAATACCACCAGCAGTATGCAGCAGCTTTATAAAGTGGTACATCCAGGTCACATTATTAACCAAGTGGTAAATACAGAGTGTAAAAAATTAACTGCAATCCTCTGGGCTTTTTTGACAGATAGCACTTGTGTGCATGCTGCTATGTGAACCGGTAGGAATGACCCAGTGTGTGAGTCTGGCCCATTAAAGCACAAAAAGCCATTGTGCATCATTTGCTGAGAGGAGAAATGGGGAGACAGAGGGGTGGCGTGTGGAGCTGAGGGAGGGGTCGGTGACCTTCTTCATAACCAACCAGATGACCTCATTCACAGCACATAGGAATCCTCTGTCTCCCCCCACTGTTCTTTATCACACTCACCATCCTCCCATTGCTCTCGGAAGCCTAACTCGCCTTTTTTGCTTTCAGCGAACACAATAAATTAACTGAGTGGGGACAAGCTCATGCCCTAACCCTTTCATATAGACGACACATTCTTTCCTGCCAGTTATCCATGTTTTTTATGCCAGTCTTTCCCATGTTGCACAAAGTGTGACAGGGACTCTTTGTTTCGCCAATTAAAGCCTAATCATATGAAAACACCTATTGTTTCTGCTGTGTAATCTCCTCCCAACCCATGCACTGATAAGGATAGGCAGACTTAAGCCTCGCTACAAACAGACAAGCAGCAACAAACACTAAACGAACACAACAGGCTCAAAACTGGTTCACTTTCTGTCACAGAACTTAGTTCATGAGCTGCTCCTGTCACCGTGGGCTGCATGTGCTGCACATGGGCATAAATTATGCTAAGCAAACCATGTTTTGTATTACAGCAGAAGACTGCAGGGCAGACAGCCACTGTAAAATACAACTGTGCAACACATGTAATTGGAGTTGGGCCAGACAGTTACTATGTGTGACTGTGTCACTGAGTCAGAGTAAACCCTGTTCAATCAACTGAACCACTGCTGTACAGGTTGAAGGAACAATGACATAAAAATCTACAGAGGACAAAAAAAAAGACTGCTGTTTGTAAAAGAAATGTGTGCACCTCTATCCAAGACAACATAACTCCATCACTACAAACACGAATGAGAACACCAACAACAAGGACAGTACAGGGACTGCTACCTGCAATTAGTGTGACCAGGTGTCCCACTTAATGTATGGCTGCACAGCATTTTTATCCCTCGTCTCCCCGACCCACATATTGAGACAACATACCACACTTGGATTGGTTCAAGCTAACAAAATTCAACACGCGAGTCTCACAAGAAACATGGCTGCCAAAGACATGAGCCGTTTATGGATAAATAAATAGAAAAACTCAGAGATAATTAGCAGAAAGAACAGAAGCTGAAGTAACACTTTTAAACCACTGTAACACTGTGATGACATTAAAACTGTAAGACTATCACTCAGGGGCATTAAAGCAATTTTTAGCTTTTATTTATCCTCGTAGGAAGTTGTAAAATGTGCATTTAAATACAATAAACAACATCTGTTTATGCGCCTGATCCCAAATCTCTAACCTGTCTAAAAATTAAGACCATCTCATGCCACATAAAAATCTTTTCCCCACCACATGTTACAGGTCTGCTACTGGTAACGTGCTGTTTTATTAGATAAGAGGGACAAATGTTGCCTGGTATTAGTAATAGAAACACTTTAAACTTGAATGCCTGCTAAAAAAATGATGCTTCTTTACCAGCATCTTAGCTTGTAAACTAAGAGAGTTCATATGCCTATGTCATCTACGCCAGCGGTCCCCCAACCCCCGGGCCTCGGACCGGTACCGGTCCGTGAGTCGTTTGGTACCGGGCTGCGAGAGTTGAGGCTCAGGTGTGAAATGTATGGTTTTTATCGTTAACTCTGTTTTCCTGGGTCTTTTCACGTGTGTTATGAATAAATCTTCTTTTTTTCGGTACCGGTACTAGTTTTATTTTGTTGTATTTATCCAACACCTTAAAGGCCGGTCCCTGAAAATATTGTCGGGCATAAACCGGTCCGTGGCGCAAAAAAGGTTGGGGACTGCTGCTCTAGAAGACTCATAGGAAGTCTAAAAAAAAGCCTCCTGCATGAATTTGATAGAGGACATCCTCCTTCACTCTGCTGACATGTGTGACAAAACCAGTTTCACAATTCACAGTCTTTAAAACTATCTTTATAACTGGTAAAAGTTAAATATGTCAAAGGCCTCTCCTGTTTAAAAACGAAAGTAATTTAGTACTCATAACACAATATCGAAGCTTTTACCCAGTACTTAGTTACAGCGCATTTCAAGAAAGTCTCATGCTGTGAAATCTACTCTACTTAGGGCTGCACGATTAATCGTTAGAAAATCGCGATCTCGATTCATACTTATGTGCGATCTCATTTCCAAATGACAACGATTTAAAAAAAAAAAAAAAAAAAAACGATTGTACCGCATTTTGATCCGGGACGTACTCTGCATGAAAACAAGCGCTCACTCTTCCTGCTCAACAAATGACAAGGGCGGAGCCTTATACCACGTGATACAGAAGCTGTGCCGTGTGATGCTAAAATTAGCAGGGAAAAAACAACGGAGAGCACGTCAGGGATGACGAGAAAGTGACAGGAGAAAATCCGTCCCGGTCAACCACCCAAACATCAATAACGGGAACCTTATACAGCGCTTCCCTATACACGTCGAACTCCCGCAGGCACAAAGAAATTACGGAGGCTATCACTTATCACCTGACCAAAGATATGGCTCCCATCAACACTGTGCAAAACGAGGGATTTAGGAAAATGATCAACACCCTAGACAAACGCTACACAGTGCCGTCCCGCAACTATTTTTCTATTGTTGCACTACCTGCTCTATACACGCAGTGTCGAGCAACGGTGGAGACGGAATTTCAAGCAGTACAACATTTTGCGGCAACAACAAAACGTGAGACATTTGTTGTTTTTATGTTTATTTATTGTTTTTATGTTCAGTCTCAACTGTTACGAAGTTGATGTGCAGTTAATAAGTGCAATAAATATTTATACTGGAAAAGAAAATCGTGAGAGAATCGTGATCTCAATTCTAAGCCAAAAAAATCGTGATTCTCATTTTATGCAAAATCGTGCAGCCCTACTTAACATTGAGGAGATTTCTACAAGATGAACTCAACTTTTTTGTGGGGGTTTGGGACTTCAAACAACATCCTGAAAATATTTATTATATTTACAATTGTTTGGAACAATGCTGACATTATTTCTGGCACCGGTTTGTTTTTTTTTCTCAGAACTGTCAATTCTGTTCAAAGCAGGACCGGAGAAATCTAAAGGGACAACAACATCTAAAGAACAATGCAGCAAGCGTCTTTACAAGAGATCGACTGCATTCAAGATGAAAAGCCGACTGCCCTGGGTAAAAATACAAACAAAACACGACTCGCAAAATTCTGCATCATTGTGTAATTAGAGCTCCCAAACCAGAAAAAGTCTGTGAAGGACACATCAAACGACATCTCAATCTCAGCCTTATCAAACTGGACGCCAGAAAGCTTGTTTAGAAATGTCTTTAAGACTATGACACGTTTGAAATTAAAAATATAAGAAACAGGTGAAAAATACAAAAACCATAATAACTCATAATAACAATATATAAAAACTGCAGCTTTAAGGCAGCAGTGCAGATGCCAGATTAAAAGTTGGCATTGAAGCAAATGGCGCAGTATACAGGCTAAAGGCATCATTTTGCAAAATTATGCAATTTACAGTGACATTTTTACAGCACGTTGCACAATGACACAACTAACAAGCAACAGTACTGTGAATAGTAGAGTATGGCTTTTGAAATGCAAGGACGGAAAACGTGTTGAAAGCACGGTGGCAAAATGCTCAGTAGTGATCTCACTGCCTCCTCCCACTTCACTTTCTTTGGCCCCTACAGGAGGTTATGGCAGCACTGCCTGCTCTTGCCAAGCTTCACAGAAACAACAAGGGCTGCTGAGGAACAGTTAAATTATTCATCTCAGATTCATCAGCCTGCGACTAGTTAGAAACCCCTGCAAAGGCTGAAAACCACAGGCAGACTGATTTAACGCTGGGTGTTATGAATAGGAAGGGCCAGAGGACGCTTTGGGCAAACAAGGGTTATATGAGAGTATAGAAACGTTACAAAAGCTAAAAAAAAAAAAAAAAAGGGGGGGGGGGGTAAGAAAGAACGTTTCTGCACTTTGATATTTCCACAGGAGTTGAATCAAGTTTCCTGTTGCTGGCTGTTAGGGGGAAAAAAATTCACAGAGTCAAAGACAAAATTATTCATCGAACATTTCCAGGCATTTAAAGCAAAGGAGTAATTCCTACGTGTCACGGTGGCATTCGCATTAAGCCGAGCTAAAACACTCTATGAGAGCAAGTGTGGGGAAAACAAACACCAGGCTGGAGGTTAAGTGTTCTGACTGTGCTCCGGTGAAATTCCTGAGCTGGCTGCCAACGTTCGCTTTGCCATTCCTCCTCTGAAAGGAGAAAGAAAATGAATGCAGATCGGTGGGCGAGTGAGACGGGAACAGAGTGAGCATTCAGCTCTTCTTTTTTTTTTCCCCCCTCATCTCCTTTTATGATAAAAATAGGGGACGAAAACAGGATATGGTGCTGGTCAATTATAACCAGTGTATGTGTTGGGACAGTTCAGACTTTAAAAACAGAGTGGAAAGGGGAAAAAAGAGAGAAAATGAGGTGGACTTCTGTGAGTGAGGCCAGTGGGAGAGCTGTTTGAGGCATGCAAAGAATGTAGCAGGGTGGGGCCCATACTTCTGTAACTGAGAAATATAGCGCAAGTTGCGTATTTATATAAATGTGCAACGGAGGAACCAGATAAGAGGTGATTCATTGTGTAATCTAAAATAAGTAATAAAAATAAAATAAACTGAGAGACAGGCTCACCTCTGTGGGTCTGGAAACAAAAACAAAACAAAAACAGAGCTTGTCACCACAGCAAGAAAACAGCTCCCCCTCCCTCCCCGTGGCTGTCTGAAGGAAAACAAACCACTGAGTCCCCCTCTTTATAGCACTTTCCTGTCTGAAGCAGGCATGACTTCCTGGATATGTTATTCCATCAGACACAAAAATTTAAGACAGATTGTAAAAGCTGACAAAACTTGGGTCAAATGCAATGGTGGAGCTCTAGTTTTAGAGACGGGAACAAGTAACCCAATTTACTGAACAAGTCTGTGTCAGGAAGCTGTTGTAAGATTACGACATCCCTCAGTTCATCTTCCGCTTTAATCCTGCTTGTCATCATCTAATGAAACACAGAAACAAGTATGACTCCCACTTTAACAAGAACCACGATTTTCCAGGAAGATTTCCGGTCCATCTGGTTACCTTACTCTCTTATTGCTCATTCTGATGCAATGGCTCTGCTTTTAGGGAAAAATAAAGAGAGATAAAACTGCCTGCAGCCATGTGTGGCCTAACAGCCAGCAGCATCATAAGGAAAGACACTTAGTCTTGGCGACACAAGCCTGATAGTCAGCCAGGCAGTTGGGGCAGGGCACGAAGACAGGAGGCCAGGCAGAGAAATCGCTGATAAGGAGTCCCCAGCACTCACGGGATTGAGGCCTGAGATAAGACCCTGGAACTTGTCAGTGGATGACTTTATCATACAGCATCCACAGGGTGGGAGTGGTTTTTTCGGGGCGAGAGCAGCACCAGGGGAGCAAGATGGCTCCAGGGCCAGAAGCTGCGGTGGGGGTAGGCAGAGGTACAACAGAAGAAAGTGTCAAGCAAACGCTGTGACTCTGTTTCCTTCTACAAACCCTCCACATCACCCTGTCAGACTTGTGCCACCACCTAATTTATTACCAGGGAGGAGAGACCGCGTAAAGGAACCACATTAGGGCCAGAGTAAGGCCCACTAGTGTGTCTACCTGATGTGCATGCACAATCGTATATATGCAACTGTTTGTGGTACATCAGGTATGATTCTCTACTGGATTATATACAGAGTTTCTCCTGTCTCAAAATCGGACTTTAGGGGGAAGGGGTGGATGAAAACACATGTACAGCAAGCACAACTGGGCCAAATGTAGTTAAGGGAATGAGTCTGTGTTACTATACTAAACAAAGATCTGTTTATTTCCCTGATATTTCTGGTAAAAATGCTGTTTAAAGAGTTTTTTCCTTGGTAGAAAGTGTTTTAAAAAACAAAAACAATATTCATATGCTGAAAAAACCCACATATAACAGCAAGAGCACGTTTTCAAAGTCACGGGACGTATGTTGGAAGGTGAACCAAGTTTAGTGCTGATCTCAGCACATGAGAACTGGAGGAACACTGGTTCAATGAAACGCTGTAGTGGTACACTGCTAGCATTTCTAGATTATCGGTAGATATGAGAAGTTAAAACAAAGAAGTTAAAAGGTTAAACATTGCTGCCCTCATTAGCTGGTATCTGAAATAGAGCTTGCTTGAGATTATTTCGTGTTTTGTTAACATACGACACAAGGGAACTAGTGGAACTATCATGTTACGACACTGCCTGTTGCTAGCCGTAGCTGTGGCCCCAATGGACGCTGGCGCTTCTTTCTCGCCCTCTCTCTCTGACAGAAACCATTGTGGTCCTGTTGTTGTACCTGTAGAAAAATGACCAGATGTATGACAACTGCAGTAAACTAGTATATAACTACACAAAAGTAGCAATATAGCTACTGTACAGGTGTCTGGGTGCAAGCTTGGAAGAAAGAAAAACTGCAGCTGCTAACGCTTGCCGCTCTTATCTAATATTGTGTGCATGCAATGTGATGCATGGATCAAAGAGCCACAGAATTCAGCAACATTTAAAACACAATTTTATTCTATAAGAATATAATTAAATGTTTTAGAGAACTGTTAAATACTTTTAGACTAGCTGAGCATCTGGAGCTGGGACAACCAGGAACATCCCTGCTATAGACACCGAGAAAGGCAAAGTAATGATCAGTTTACCGTTGTTCTTTATTGTTAGATAACATATGCAGAAAAAACCCTTCAGAGTAATTTACCTGCCGACAGCTATATAAGAGGCACTGTGTGGGTCATATGCAGAATAACCAATAATCATAATATACTTATTGAGCAATCAAAATAGTTATTGGATTTCGCTCTAGGGGATTTAACAGGTTTCTGCTTGCAACAACAGCCTTGGCCTAACACCCCCCAACTTTATCTGTGTTCCCTTACAGCTCTGAGCACTATCTCACTTTGTGAGCTGTGCTCAATCTTGTTAGCTGCTAAATTGATTGCATGTCAGAGGTTACTGCAGGTCCAGCCCTGTGCCGAGGAACGCCAAGGGTCAAGCTACAGTGGGAGGGCAGTGCAGCAATGGCAGACACAGGAATACAGGGGGAGGAGAGGGGGGACTGCTATACACGAAAGACTGACAGAAATGTGGGACGTCAGGTAGAGAACAGAATTCAGACTTCCAGCAGTCACCCATTTATCACAATCTGTTCACTAAAACAGCTGTTCCCTGAAGACCAATTCCCCACAAACGCACCACAGTGGACAGCAGACTGTTTGTCCTCCAGAATGCTGACAGCTCTCACAGGAATGTCCTGTTAAAACGTGACACACAGAAATAAACAAGCAGACACTAAAACTGTATGCAAAGGGAAATGATGTAGCTAGGAACAAGTGGAACATTGCACCACGTGGCTTCACCGCACAATTGCACATTTAATCTATTATAGCAACAATCCACAAAAATAGGCACATTGCTAAGGCTGGGTATTGTGGCCCAAAATGCTGATTTTCCATTTTGGAGGCTAATGGATGATTTACTACGTCAATGTATTAGTTTACTCGCCACTCAAGACAAATTGTGACTCAAAAACAGCTTATTAAAATAAAACTGAAGGCCTGCACAAAACAAACAAAGAAAACAGCACCACTAGCAACTGCTAATGTTTACATATTGCAATTATAAAGAAAAACACTAAGAGCAGCTGGGCAACAATAACAAAATAGCGAGAGGGAGTACAATGTTATTCCCACCAAGCTAATGCTTGTGTAATTTCTCTTTGCTGGTGCCCGGTCTTGTTACACAAAATGAAAGTAAGACCACTAATGTTAGCCATTTTTAAACTGTGGTTTTGGAATTGAAACAGAAGCTAACATGTGAATCGCATTGCTCCCATTTTACAACATGCCTTTGTCTAAAGTCCTGAGCAGCTCTGCTGTGCATCTGCTGCTAGTTTTCAAAAACTTTACATGTCTTTGCAAAACTGACCAATTTTTATATCTGTGGAGTAATCTGACTACATTTCTTCATCTTCATTTCATCATAACAGGAGCTCAGAATAAATATATTGCTGAGAAATCTGACTATTTTGCCCACCCACAGACACTCATCAAACTTCATGGCAACAACTAATAAAAATCTTGCCATCAACATTTCCCGTACTTCACTACTAGGACTGCATTTCTAGATGTTATACAGTCTGTCTCCTTCTACCAAGAGAAAATATAGCAATTTGAAGCAGCTTGTTGGCAGGCAGATCGTAAAGAGAAATAAAAAAACTCCACAGCAGGTGTCACCTCAGGGAGATGAACAACTGCAACGGAAGGGGATTTCAAAAAAGGGGGGCACGTCAATCGGCCAAAGTGACCTTGAGGGACAACATGCACGCTGGGAAAGTAACGGGGTCGTCCGTGCACGCAGGCTTGCTAAAACAGGGCGGGAGTGGTGGTCGCACAGGAGGGTGGTGTCGGCTTTCTTGCGCACATGGAAACAGCTGTGTAGACATGCACAAAATGCTGGGCGGGAGGGTGGGGTGGGTTGGGGGAGATGAGCAGCTGTCGGAAGGGTGCACTGAGAGATGGGAGGAATTGGGAGAGTTTAAAATATTCAACTGCAACTGGTTATATTTTTGCTCTCATTAGCAGCACTTAAATCTGACAAAGGAAGGCATTTAAGCCGTTCAGTCACATTTAAGCCCACAAAACAGACTCAGAAAGCAAAGCCCATCCTCTGAGAATTAGTTTTAAACAATACACAAAAAACGTCCAACACTAATGTAAAGCTTTATCAACAAATTAGCACAGTCATTAACTTTTTGTTGTTTGGCACAGTATACTTGCCTTCATGGGACACCTTCAATGTGCAAGAAATGGCTGAGATATCGAAGGCACGTAGCATACTCCGTGGGGAAAACAGCGTAACTTGTTAGGTCAAATACAAGTCAGACCTCAGTCTATCCAGTCTGACTAGAAAGGAAAGAGAGATGCTATCTTTACTACTCAAATGTCAACTACCAACCGCCATTAAAAACTTTTTTTTTTTTTTTTTTTAAATCACAACTCTACACTACTTTTCTGAACTTCAGGAGGAGCAGACATCCAACATCACATGAAACGCAACATAAACAAGCCTGATTCTACTAGATGTGGTGGGGCCTGCTTACAATATATACAAGGGGACGAGGGGACCGAGAGGAGGTCTGCTCCAAATACCACATCAGAGTTTTGGCCCCCTCCACAGGGAGATGAAACCAAACAACAGAAGAAACCAGACAGTCAGTCAGACAGGCCTTCACTACCATCATCTGATACACACATGCAACTTTTAGCAGCAGGGTAAAGTTTGGGCTGGTGCCGTGGAAACCCTCAAAAACATCAGATGTGCCGTTTTAGAGGAGCGAGACTGGGAAGTTACAAGTGATTTCTTAAACACCAGAGGACTGGATGGTTTTGCAAGTTTTTTAACAACGGGCGCTGCAACGAAGCATCAGACCAGAGCACCGAGTCGCTTGCAGAAAGCAAATGCAATTTTTATCCAACTCCTCCTTGACTTAAGAGTCCGTTTAATGAACACAACTGGGAACCTTTATCAGCTCAGCCTTTTTAGTATTCCTGAGATGCAAACAGATACATTTTAGTTGGCCCCATGTATAAAAAGTCAATACGACAGAAATGCATTATTTGCATGGAGTTCTTTCTTTTTGAGGGGTTAACTCAAAAGTTTACCAAAAGCAGCAGGGCTGAGCTGTTAACAGTGTGGATGAGAGGAAAAAAAAAAAAAATAAGAGAATACATCTGCTTCCTAACTCTCCCTCAAATGAAAACATCAACACACCCAGCAGTCCCACATGACTACAATAAAAGTGCAAGATATTTCATCAGTTTTGTGAAGTATTTATGGGGTGTGGAGACGATCAAATTGGAGGCTGAAATCATTAAAAACAAAAAAATATGTGTGCATTGCAGAGCTGCAGATTTTCTGAGAACATCATGCATAAGAGACTTTAGAAAGCCTCAAACTAAATAAAAAAGATGAAGAAGTGCAATTTTCTACTAATAAAAAAGCACTATAAAAATGTCCTATAGGCAAATGAGAAGACTTCACTATTTACTGCACCAAAGCAGCACCCAGGCTTAAACTTAAAGTCAATGTACATCCGTTTAGCGTTATGCAAGCTTTAGTTTCATAGTGGCAATAGGTAAACAGCTCCGAATTTGTCTTGTTTATCGCCCATCAAGACGGCCAGAAAATCTTTGCAGACCGGTTTAGCAACTACATACTACAGAGCCTACTCATCCAGACATGTTACCGAAACTCATAGGCATGCGCTACTTTCAGGTCCTCTTTCCTCTTAAGAAATAGCCCGTTCATGCTGTAGCTTACGGGGTAGTCTTATTTTTAAATTCATCGTGATGTCCGATCCAAAGCTACACACAAAATGCATGGGGACAGTCTGCCAGGGGGCTGTGGCGCTCTCTAGTGTCCCCAGCTCAGTTACATAAACCACAGGTCCAACCTTCCGCTTAGACCAGCTTATGATAATGATACTATCAACATAAACGGCAAACAATCCTGGGTTATCAAAGCCACAGGGGGTGCCAAAATCAGTGACAGGGCGCAGGAAACAAATTCTGGCTGCCAAATCCAGCCTGGACGGCGCCGCTGACAAAAAAAGGGCGACGCAGTTTTGGTAGGGCAAGCTTGACTGGTTAAAAAAAAAAAAAAAAAAGAGGGGAAAAAAGAAAACACGACGGCAGCTGCAGCAGGGGAAGGAAATACAGACAAGCCCCCCTTTTAGGTTTTAAGGCAAATGTTGTAGTAGCCAAAAGAAGAGGGAGAAAGACAGCGGTGCCGCGTTTAATGAAAAAGTTAGACGGCTGAAATAATCTTCCGAGTACCGCCCCCCCCTCCTCGCAGCAACTCAGTGGCCATTGTTTGGGCAACAAGCAGAGACATTCCGCCGTGCTGTTAGACTCGGCCGCTGGGCAACAACTAACACGACCCTCGGAGTAAGGCAAAAAGAGAGGAACACGAGCAAACCCAAACACCCCCCAACGTGTGTTTATAGCAGTGTTAAGCACAGCAATTGCAGTCTGTTTATTACATACGTGGCCAAGTTAACGCCACTGCCTGGTTCTTGAAGAGTTCAGCAGACACCCAGACAGGCTAGCTGAAAATGTTGCTAACCCGAGCGGCTAAACTGCTGTGTGGAACATGTGGAACCAGGGCCCCAGAGATTGTTCTTTTTTTTCTTTTGTTAACTGAGAAGAACATTTGTATAACCTGAAATAAATAAAGATATTTTTATATCTTTATTTATTTTTATAAACTTGCCTGTTAACACGTCTGACAACATGACAGTGATATGCGATTTTTATTTCTTAGGCAAGTAAGAGAAAGTTTTCATCTCGTCGTCACAAAGTCAAGAGAGCAGCAGAAAACTCCGGTGGACTCGGAGCTCAGGGAGAAACAAACTCGCTCCGGTAGGATACTAGTGCGTTTCTTGGGTTGTATTGTGGGGCAATTCTCACTGGAAGTTGGTACTACTAAGCCTGCCACCGCCTGGAATATCGGGGTGCCCTCTGCTAGTGTATCCCCGGGTTTCGCTAACGATTTGCGGCAGGGATGCCCAGCGAAGCCGTGCCGACACCGGACTGCACCGTGGTCATGCTTTAACCCACTCCCCCACCTCTCCAACGAGGAGGGTGTCTCTCCAGAAGGCCACTTACCTTCATCCAGAAGCCTCTCTAGGTGTGTGAAGATGCCGCAGAGATTTGGCAAACTGGTCATGAGCTTCTTCTCGTTCAATAATTGCATTAAATAGTCGGGACTCGGCCTCGGTCGCTCCTTCACTTCGACCTCTCCGACCATCATCTTTGCGGCGAGAGCGGAGAACAAACCACCGCGAAGCACAGAATCCTCTTTTAAGGAAAAGAGAAAAAAAACGAAAAAAGAAAAAAAAAACTTGCGGCTCCTCGTTTCCCTCCTCCTGATAATCAGAAGACTCTGTGAGACCCCCCTAAAATCAGGTTTGGTTTGTTCTTGTTGTTTGAGTGGAGAGGGGGGACAAAAAAAAGAAACCGTTATCTCCCTTCCACAGACTCGTGCGCTGTACTCTCCTCTACGCCGTGTGCGCTCGGGGACGTTCGATTCCACCACTGTAGGCGCGAGAGCCTGTTCCACCGGAAAGGGTCCGCCCTCCTTAACGCTCATTGGACATCTTGCTTTACAGAGTAACCAATCATCCCTCAGATCCGAGCTACAGGGGCGGAGTCGAGTCGTTAGCGGAATGACGGACGGGTATTGTAGCCAATGAGACGCAGTGCGCAGGAATGCACATAATGCTTCTAATATGTTGTCAACAGAATAGAACACATTTACCTCCTCCTTCCCCCAAACTAACAGCAACATTTTCCAGATTTAATCTTAGTCTCTCATTCTTTGTTCCTTAATAGCCTGACACTGCCATAAGTGAGTTCATAACTGTCATACCACACCATTCATGTGTGTCAAAGGTTCATGCAGTGGAATGGCTTCATTTTAAGCCCAAAGAACAAACATCAGACACAGCGATATTTTCACCTATTGTTTACAATCAGATTTTTGTGTATGCATGGATATGTAGTATCCTGATGGAAATAAGAATACAGGTGTCTATACAGCCTATAGTGGCTGAGGCTTGGAGGGAAGCTATTAGAAGCCTGGATACCATTATAATTCCTACAAAGGGATATCAATAACATATTTTTTCATCTTCCAAATAAGATATGTCATTATTAGGAGAGCCATACAACCTCCAGTAAAGAAATGCTTTCATAATTAAATTTTTACCCCCTAGCAACATAAGTTGTAAGCATAGAACAACAGAATGACTGTCTCCAGAGTCTTTAGATGTGGAGCACTTTCAGCCATTAAGTTGCTCAGCTGTTCTCATGGCTGTGATTGCATTAACTTTTTCATTGGCGAAAGAACAAAGAAATCCTTTATATTGCACAAGGACATACATGTAGTGTCAAAACTTCAGCCCCGTTTGTCATTCAGACTGTATGAGGCCTGGTGTGATTCCAGGTCTCGGTAATGACGTGTATGGGTCTCCTAATCTATGGAGTAGTCAGCTGATTTGAAAAGTCATACGTGGGTTGAGTGCTTCATGCACAGGGTTTGTGTGCAGCAGAGGCAGTACACTTGCCAAGACCAACCTACGAATCAGGATGATTGTGGATTTCATGTGTGGGCTCCACTCTGGGATGCTAAAATATGAAATAAAGATCAAACTTGCTGTTCATATCCTACAACATGCCTATTGTTACTCAAGACTTGTACATCTTGTTATCCGTCTGGGACTGATTGATCAATGCTCTGGTAATCAATAGAGACTTTTCATTGTCCTGTCCTTGGGAGAACCTTTCAACATGTCCTTTGAAGATTAAAATACTTGATCGATGAAATGCACGCATGCAACCAGCTACCTCAACTTAGATCTGATTTGTGTGAAAATAAACCACAACTGGTGCAATTTTAACAGCTGTTGGTTAAGAGGCACCAAACTATGTCTGAGCCATGACCTTGGCAGCCATTCGATTTGTTTGCTTGTTGCTCACCCACTTGTGTTTTTGTATAACAAAAAAAAGGAAGAAAGTCCCTACAGTGGGTGCTTAAACAGCTGCATCATAACCTCCTGGCTTTACTTTGTCGCCACTGTGTTGCAATGAAATACAAACAATCTGGTCCAAGGTATTAGAGTCAGTGCAGCATGTCCAATAAACTGATCAAACAACACTAACTATATGTGGTGATGTGCTTGGACTAACATTGTCCCGCAGTATTATTAGCTCAAAAAACATATGCCACTCATAACATACCAATCAGCCAAATCGTTAAAGCCACTGAGATGTGAAGCAGATAGCATTGAGCATCTCACTGTAGTGCAACGTTCTCTTGGGAAACCTTGGTTGCAATCACGTGGATCTTTCTTTGATACATAACAAATGCACCCACCGGTCCCACTGCAATTCCATCTGCTAACGGTGGGCTCCCTTAGCAGGATAGTGTGCACACATATTCAAATCCAATTCAGGATCCACAGAGGCTCAACTGTAAAACTCATAGGTTCCACAGAATCTGCCTGTCTGCCAGTGTCAGGACCCCAAAGGACTGGTGTCCATACCCTGATGTGTTTTTGAATTTTATTTATAATAGCGCCAAATCACAACAACAGTTCCCTTAAGGCCCTTTACGTTTCAGGTTACAGACCTAGCAACAATACAGAGAAACCCCCAACAATAAGACAACACTCCATGAGCGAGCACTTGGCGACAGTGGGAAGGAAAAACTGCCTTTTAACAGGAAGACACCTCTGGTAGAACCAGGCTCAGGGAGTGGCAGCCATCTACTGCGACCTGTTGAGCGCGTGGGGAAGGACACAAGACAAAAGACACACCGTGGACAAGAGTCAGAGATTAATAATACCTCATAATTAAATGCAGAGAGGTAAATAAAACACAGAGAGTGAAAAAGAATCCATCAGTGCTTCATGTGAAGTTCCCAGCAGCCTAGGCCTATTGCAGTGTAACTAAGGGAGGGTTCACCGTCACCTGATCCAGCCTAACTATACGTTTCATCAAAAAGGAACGTTTTAAATTTCTTCGCCTGTTCTGGTGTGACAAAGAGGGAACCTATACAATATTAGGCCGTTGAGTATGACATCAGGGCTACATCCAAAATGCCTGCTCAAAACCAAAAGAAAAACGCGTGCAACCGGCCGTTCAGCCCTAGATGAGGGCAGTTAGGAGAAGAGCATGCCACAGAAGGCTTCCTGTCAAAGCAGGAGGACAGGTATGGTTGCCTTAACAACCGGTGCAACACATTCTTGGATATAGCTACATACATTACTGCTATAATTACTGAGCTTCTGGTCAGACAAACTGAGCTCAGAAGAGACAAAATCCTGCTTCAGATTGTTTTTGAACTACCTATTATACATCAAAAGGACTTTACGATCTAAAACTCTATACTTGAAGTGTCTGGAATTAACTATTTGATCATAATTTCAACCAGTGACCAGGGAAATTCAGATATGAACGCTTTTGCATAAAGGCTCGTCACTTACACTGCCACCAATTATACAGGATATGTAATATTAGTCCCATCGTCCAAATGGTCTGCATTATCACAGGGCTATCTTAAACCCCAGATGATAAAACATCCCTTGAAGTCAAACGCTGATAAGTGATTTCAGCGGATAAGACTAAGCAGATAGGCAGAGGAACGAGAAACCCAATTTTCATGTGACTTGGAGATAGCTAAATTGTTCACGGTGTTGACTTTATGTTTCTCTTTTTTCCCCCCTCCTGCCTTATTCTTTGAATATAAGCGATGGAAAAAGTCATAGTCTTCTAGCATCAAAAAGAATCTGGCATTTATTCTGAGCTTTGAAAATGGGCTTAGTTCTTATCACCAACGGTGTGCATGGTAATTTGCACCTTGCCTTGCGCTCATTCTTCTGAGATGGGTCACATACGCCCTGTGTGTGTGCGTGAGTATATACGTGTGTGAAACAGCAACAGAGAGTTAGAAGAACTGAGCGAGACGCAGCAATAGCATACGTAAGTGTGTGTGTGTGTGTGTGTGTGTGCCCATGCATGCTTGTGTCTTCTGACAGCCCGAGAGTAAACAGAAACGATATTAATCCCCCCCCTTTTGCTCCCTCTGCCCTTGTGTTTTCGTCATTTTTAATAACACGGTTTCTATTCAACAATTAATCCAATTAACAAGGATCCAGATAATTAATGAACATGCGTTTAGGCCCTTTTGAAGAGAGGCTGTTAGCTCCCTCACAATGAGCTTTGAGAGCGCCTTGGGTTCTCGAATGAAAGTATGCTGCTGGAAACAATCGAGCCCTCGGTAGGGCCCCTGCAGCTTTTCACGGCTTGCCTCGGGGGCCACAGCCGCGGGAACGCGAGTCAGAGCTGGTGACTCTGTCGAGGCAAGGCTGTCTGCGATAAAGACTGCAGCTCTGGAGGAGGCGAACAGAGAGAGACCCACGGGCTCTGATAACACGCATACATACAAACAAGTACAACATCTCTCTCTTTTTCTACCAACTTGCTAGTTCGGGGACTGTGGGGAGAAACTGCCGGCAGAATCTGGGTCATTTACATTTTGAGGAAGGTGTGAGCACAACGAGAAAGAAATAAATGTCCTTCTAGCAACCACAGCACATACAGAGAAACGCATAATGCCCCTATTATTCATTTTAACTTGTATCATAGGCGTGACATGACAAATGCACTATTCTTCCTTGTGCATTGTTTCCCTCACACTTGTTTGTGCTTGGTGGTACTAAACAGTGTCCATGCAGTATTTTTTTTTTGTCTTCAAATAATCACCTGATGTAAGCATTGGAGATACAATGGACAAAGAGTAAGCGAGTGTAAGTGAAGCAAAGGTGGGGCATGTTCAGATGACAGGCTAATAATGAACTTCCCCTCTAGGTATACTTTAGTGGTCTGTAAAGATTTGCAAAGGTCAATCAATTTACAACCTCTAAACTGCTTTGTAGGCACTTATTTTAAATGTCAATATTGCCACATATGTTGATATTTAACTGTATCTGTGTTTACCTCTCAGTAGCTCCTATCGCCTATTGTTAGGAGAAGCTCCAAACATTTCTGGACAGAGTAATTAAAAACTGCATTTTAGCAGTAAAAGTAGTTCTTAACTTTGAGAAGCTGAGAGGTAATTTGACTTTTTCTGGACAATTCTTCCAAAAATACAGCCATAATTTATTATGAAAAAATATTTCAATAGTGGAGAGTTACATTAATGATTAAATTGGGGCAGCATCACTGAAAATACTGGTTTGAACAGCCATTTTGCTACTAAAATGTGTTTCCAGTGCTGCTAAACATCTCTGCCATCTGTCAGAATTCTTAATGCTCATCAGACTCAATTTTTCCTGACAGTATAATAAGTGAACAGCAGCACCGGTTGCATTAAAACTGTTCTGTTAATTTACATCATCTTTTTAGTTTCGTGTAATATTAAAAATGCATTCAGTGAAGCACACAGCATACACTATAGTTAAAAAAACAAGAAGCCCTCTTAGCTCTGAAAAAGTGAAGCCATTGTGAAAGTAATGAATAAGCCTGATATCCTTCTAATGACCAACAGGGGGTGACCCTGCATGTTGGAGTCATAGATGGTACAAAATATGGATATGACACGCGGGCTGGAAGCTGCAGTCTATCTAAAGCCCAGCAGATGTGGTTGCAAAAAGACCTCTGTTCCTATGTGACATCATGCGCACATTGCTCAAGGGTTGTCCGCCATATTCGATGTGATGGAGCCAGTGGTTGCTAGGGAAAAATTATATTGGCAGAGGTTTCTACCTCTTGAAATTAATTGCAATTTCCCAGATGGTTGTGGACCAGTGTCTTGGCCTTCGTGACTGGGGGCCTTAGTCACTTGAACCTGTATGATTTTTAGATCCAAAATGGCCGACAAGTCAACGTCACATGGTCACGTGAATGTAAACCCCCAGTAGAAGGCTTTGGAGCACCAGTTTTCTTTCTGTCGTGACTCTGTAAAAGCTTTCCCGCTCAGTTTATGGGCTCAGCCGCTTATTTTGGGTCAAACTGAATAAAATGAAAGTTGCCAATCACAAGTTGTTAGCCAATGAGTTTCACAGACAGACCCACTCTTCCCATTCACATTTCGAAATGTTCAACTTGAGGCTTCAACTTGAGAGATCAGTGGCTGACGACATCATGGTTACATCCATTTTTTATACTGTCTGTGGCTGCAAATAAGAAGACATTAAAAAACGAAGACCCCAACTTTGACTATTGTGAAAGATGCTAATTTTGGGAATTATGTCCCCTTTTGGATTAAAATTAATGACAGACCAGATAAAGAAGGACATTTTAAGGAATCAGCTGCTGTTTTTCTCTGATAAGTACATTTTAAGTGCCTTTCCCTATCCAAGACTATCATGTCATTAATATCACAGGGAATCACTCATAGCCAAGCTAGCTAGCTAGCTAGCATTAGCTTTGGCTCAGTCTTCTTTTCCAAACATGGTCACGTCCCATTTCAACTGAAATGGCGCTGGCCAAATGCCAAATCAATGTGTAATGACATGGTGGCTGCATTCATCTTCTATCTACAGTCGATGACACATAACAGTGGACTGTCAGTCAGTCACTTCGCACATCAGTAGGAAATGAATTCACAAAGTATAATGTCATTCATGCTTGAAGGGCCTTTCCCTTTGCTTGTTTCATTCTTGTTTATTCTTTACTAATAGTTGCTCTCAGCAGCTTTCGGAGTATATCTAAAGAGGAAACTCATATAAACTTTCAGAACAGTTTACAATGATTCCTCTAATCTACAAATATAAACCCTGGTGCTTTGGAGTGGTTTATATATATATATATACACTTAGCTAGACTGGTGTGAGTGCGGTCTCATTTGTGTGAATTTCTAGCTCGAAATACCTCGACTGCATGTCGCCCTGTGATCTATTACAGATGCGAGCGATGGGGTCAGAGACCTCTATACATCACGTTATATTTGACGCCTGCCTACTCAACACGTTATAAGGTTAGTAAAGGGCAAAATGCATGTTTTGAAACTTAGCTGACTTAGATTTGTGCTCTCTAAGTGGTTGCAGAATTCATGGACAGGAAACCAGACCAGGAAAATATCCATGTGCTAAAGAAAGAAAAGCCAGCTGCTGAAGTGCTAAAGCATGGGGCAGCATGAGGGAAAAAAAAATCTATCACAATTCAATCTGACACTGCAACATTCAAGCTCTTGTGTGTTTCCACAGCCCCTTCTTACCCCCACCACCCCCCTTCAGCTATACACTATTTTCTATTTTGTTAAAGGTCACCTTGGGTGTTGTAGCGTAGATGGTCCAGTGGTTTGGCAATCTGGTGATGGAAATGCCTGTTGGCTTGCCTGTTGTCACTCAGACAGGGAAAGGGAGGGAGAGAGGTGTAGGACAGCTGGAACTACTCGTGATAGTGGGCTGTGGATGGGAAAGCATCGCCTCCAAACTCCCACCTTGAACCTGCTGATCATCAATCAGACACACAAAAACCACTCTTTACCATTTTGCAGGATGAGGCACTTGTACAGGCCGGAGGATATGTTTCGCAGGCCGCCCGCTCCTCGTTTCATTCCTCGTTGAGATCACACCGGTGTGAGCGCAGTTTAAAGAAGTCCAGCTGATGCTTCATCTGTCCGTACCAATTGTTAACAGTGTGGACTCGTTGCCGCTCCTCCTGAAGATGCCTGTATTTGTTTACTTGCTTTTTTGCCTGTTTGTTTGCACCTGCCAAACCGTAGCAGGGAAAAGAAATGAGTGTTTGTGAGTGATAAGACCTGTAGGAGAGGAAGAGGAGAAAGATGAACAGAGAAAGTGGGAGACGGATAGTAACGGAGGGGAGAGAGGCAGAGAATCCTCATTGATCACATCTGCAAAGAGAAGGATCGATCCCGTGGTGTGGTCTGGGATATAAACACATACGCAAACACACAGGATCACACTGGCAATCATGAGCACTGGTAAGAGAATCATTTTTTATATATATATATGTATATATATATATATGTCTATATCTATATATATATCTATATCTATCATATATATATATATATATATATATATATATATATATATCTATATATATATATATATATCATATATATATATATATATATATATATATATATATATATATTTCCCCTACACCCCCCCCCCCCCCCCAATTTTTTGCACATGTCGAGGAGCGTGTCAGGCTACATTTCACTGTGTGTTATACTTGTATAACTATGCATGTAACAAATAAAGAACCTTGAACCTTGAACCCTTGAACACTTCAGTCAGGATGTGAGTTTTTAGCATATTTTTATTCATATTTAAGGGGAGTTTTGTGGAGGGCTGCGAGAGGGAAACAGAATTTGAGCTTTAAAGTGTTTACATTATTTCTCCACTCTTGAATTAAGCCTGTGAATTAGACACCTGGCACATGGAGAGGCAGATAGATAAACCATTGTGCTGTCCTGTCTCGCACATGCTCAGTAGCTGCCCGGATGAGCAACGGAGTCTGCCAGGCAGACGAGAACAAGACGAATCATTCCCCGGGGGGCATTTATTTCTGTTGCACAGCACAATCCCTTCATTGCCGGTTCTAACAATCTGCCTTTTGAGACTATAACACTGCAGTAAGAGAGACAGGACATCAGAAAAAAAAGGGACCAGATGAAAAGAGGAAGGAAGTGATAAAGAGGAAGACAGATGAAGACTTCCCGAGTGCTTAATCAATCCTTCAGTGTGCACAGGGCTACATTACTGCATGCATCACCACAACACAGCTTTTTATCATATTAAGTGTGACCCACATGGCTGAATTATTTGATTTCCAACACGCGGAGATGTTGCACACAAAGTGGGACATTCGCATTCAGCTTGTTTGTTCAGATAAGGGAGCGTGGTGATGTTGTTAAGTGGCAGTTGTCGCCTCAATTCTCCTCTGTTTTTCACTTGCGAAGGGGGGAAAAAACAGACAAACAAGTGGTTTCTTCTTCGGTCTCTTATTTCTCTTTTCTGCAGCTGACTGCTCCTAAATCTCAGGTCTGGCTGGAGCTAGACAGCTCTCTCTACCAGGTGACACAACATCCCCCTTCCCTCCATTCATCCATCTCGACGTGGCCCACACAGCCTCTCTTTCCCTTCATTTCTCTGCGCGCTGGTTTCATCTCAGGCTGCCCGTCTGTCTCCGAGCTCAGGTGCAACCAATCTCCCTGTCCTCCTCTTTATTCAGCGTGCTCTCTCTCTCTCTCTCAAACAGACAGCACAGGCATTGTCATGGTGCCTTTTCCTCTTCATAATTGTTCCCTTCCTCTTCCTTCCTCAGCCTTTTCTCAATCTCCTTTTTTTCCTCTCCGTCAACAAAACGCTATCAGCGTGTTTGTGTAGCTTTTGTTGCGCAGCTCACTGCAGTATAAAAGCCTTTGTTGGCCTGCCACCACTATGATGTGGCGAGACGGAGATGCACAAGGACAAACTTGAGCTCTGTGGAGCCAGCTCTCACGACGTCACTGTTCATTCTGAGAGAAGCGTCTCATCCTGCTGCTGCTGGGGTGCGAGCTAGACACGCACCTACTCACTTGACTGAGTAGTCAACTGTGTTGATCTGTGTGGCTGGATGACGTCTCTGTATGTATGGTTCCATGTCGGCGTACCAAAGTGTTTCCGACAGTGAAATAGCTCGCGCGTGCTCCTCGGTGGGAGTAGCTGCACGGCGGCGGCAGCTGTTGTGAGTGGCTGAGCTTGCTAAGCTAATAATAAACCTTGGAGCGGAGCGAGTGGCTGTGGGCCCCACACCATCTATGGTTGACCCGTGAAGTTGAGCTGTAACAGAGAGTGGCCATCAGGAGAGATCCTGGATTAGAGAAAGCCATCCCAGTAACATGTGACTTACTGGAGTCAACCTAGAGCCTGCAACGTAACAACGCAGCTGGACGACATTGTTGCTTTGACACTGTGTGGTTCTGTCCCAGTGTAGAAAGTCGGGGTAAGTTTGTAAGGGATGTTTGATTGATGCTGGACCTATACAATTAGCTCTCATGAATTAGTTTCTCATGAAAACACGACAACACTTTGGAAGAAGAGACAAGCAGATATATGGACACATTTTGTATTTGATATCTAGAAAAATAAGACACTTTTTAAAACATGCGAAGCAACTCTCACTGGGAAAAACACAAACTTCACCTACTATAATCTTATGATTTTGTCAACTAAAATTAGACTAAACTAAATGGTGTTTTGTTCAAAAGACTGTGATTAAAGCTAAATCAAAATTTACTGTCAAAATTAACAGTGGTTCAGAGGAATTTGTGGTTTTCATCCCCACTAAGGACAAAGGTAAGTGTGCAGGAATAGTTAATGTTGGATTTGTGACACCTTAAAACAGCACAAACCTATAAAAAACATGCCAGTGAGCAGCACGATGTTTTTCCAAAATGCAGTCAGAAGGGTGTTAGACTTGTGCAGAAACTGGGATAAACACATCTAACCATGATTCAAACAGAATCAGCAGATTTCCCCCTCTATCTCTGCAGCTATCTCTGTTAACAACAACAGGATGGTTGGTGTGAGGTCGTTAAGTAACACGTTAGATTAATGCCACTGACTCCACGAGCTATCAGCAAAATCTTTCAAAATAGACAAGGAATACCAAAGGAGAGCAACAAAACAACTCGGAAATCCGCTCAACTGAAAATAATAATGTGGCTCTATCTGCGGCAGATAGTATCTGCTGTAAGGAAGAGGAGCAGATTGTTGTAACCTGCGCTCTATGACTGGAGGAAATGCACCGAATGGGTGGCAATTTATTTCTTTGTGAATGTTGGTGCACCTGCAGTCATAAGATGATCAATTGCTCATTATGACTGAGGGGAGAAGGGTCAGCATATTATGATCAGGATCATTTCAGCTCTGTGCTAAATTTGTTGCCGCTGTGTTTTGTTTTGTTTTTCCGTGTCTGAGAACAGGACGAGAGATAAGGTGGGGGGGGGAAAGAATTCGGGTAATGTCATGCATGTCTTTCTGGCCTGTAGGTCTGAACCAGCCATGCGGCGATGCTTTTGATAGAGCAAATAACCTCAATGGCTGCCTTCATTCCTGTTCATTTCGCACTTCACTCTATTACTTGCATGAGCAATTACAGCAGTGTAGCTGCTTGGCGTTGGGTTGCCATTACTGCGTGTGTGCGTTTGGTTGTGTTACTCAGATTGTGGGGGTGTAAATATGTTTACACGTTCACATTGTGGGGAAAAGCAAGGAGATGATTCGATTTTTAAGGTGGAAGTATGATTTAAGGTTAGTTTGGGGTTAGATTTAACCTATGAAGATAAATTGAGTGTTTCTGTGCAATTGCAAACTCTGTGTTAACCATCCTGGTATCAAAATAAAGGTAACACTTGTGAGATCTCCTCATAGGTGTAAGGATCACAGCAGATGCTACTGTATCAAAGTAACTGAAGGTGGAACATAAAAATATATATAAGATTTTCTTCATATTTCATATCATCTAACACCTTTAAAAATATGTAGCTGTAGACCAAAAACTCAAGAAATCCATGAATCTGCATACGGACATTATCTGCTGAAATTATTTGTTTTGAAGGTCATTTTTGCAAAAATTAAAATCATACCAGCAGTCACCTCGAGGTGCTTTATATGCAAGGTAAAACTCTTCAAGAATAGACAGAAAATCCCAACAATTAGACGGCCCCCTATGAGCAAGCACTTGGCAAATGTGGGAAGGAAAAACACCCTTTTAAGAGGAAGAAACCTCCTGCAGCTATCGGTTGGGGGTGAAAGGGGTTTAGGAAAGTAGAAGTTATGGTTAGGCTCACTCTGAATTGATCTTCTTTTTGAAACCATATTCTCAAGCGTTCCTTTCCACACTGTCCCCTTTCTTCCCGATGAGTTCGATTAGCGCCTGTGATGTGACCTAATTGGAAAAAAAATCACATTGCCTGGCCCTTTAAGTGTGACAAAGCAAAGTGATCCGTATAATATCGCTTGCATGACACGGTGTTCAAAGATGGGAGGGGGCGGTGGTGAATAAGGGAGAGAAGTCCCATTTCTAAAACCAAGATTTGAAAAAAAGCTTAACAAAATTGTTCGCCCTGTTTCACTTTGTCCTTTTCTTCTAGTTCTCCTCTTTATCTCTAAGCTCTTTGCTGGCCAGCTGCTAGCCTGTGGCTCAGTAAAATTGGACAGGTGAAGCGGGACAGCGGGGCGTCACTGATACAGTTCGACAGAACTGCAGGCTATTCAGAGTTCGATATGCTCATTAAGTGAGAACACGGGTGAAATTGTATGCCCCCCACTCCCTCCACAACGCACCCCTTTAAAAAGTAGTCAAGTGGCTATACCGTTGCTATCTTTGTTTTGCTATGCAGCTGCAGTTATTAAGGTGAAATATGTGCTTTGTCTCGAAATGGGACCTCTCCGCACTACCTTACGTCTTTCACTTCACAGATCAAGCACGAGGCAGGAGCAGCTCGACTTGAGTTCAGCAGTGTGGAACACCTATTCAGTAACGTTCCTTTCAGGATGTGCTGAGGTTGAAATATGAGCAATATGAACCTGTCTTCTGCTTGAGAATAGATTCCTCCGCAGGCCTGTAAAGCTGCTTTCGCTGGAGACATGACTTACAATAAGAGATGGCGCAAGTGTCCTTGCGAGTTTCAGAAATCAATTACGCTGTGTTTTCCCCCATGGGTCGCAGTGTTGTATATGTATATGTGTCAGTGAGTGTATGTGCATGTGCGTGCTGAAATATGGCTGCTAAAACTTCTGCTGCGTCTGTGAAGAAGTTTACAGCAGAGGATAGAGAGCGAGAGAGGGGAGCTTCACTCAGTGTGAGAACAGAGAGCTGGTTACTGAGTTACTGGCTGGTCCGGATAAACAACGAGGCAGGCGTGTTGTCATGCACAAACACCAACAAATAAGCCTGCATACACACCAAGTGTTCCCTAAGATCACTGTGGGGTATTTGAGTTCAAATATCCAACATAAATGCACGTTCAGACAGGCTGCGTCTCCAGCTGGGTTAGTGACAGAATGAGTGCAGTAGTACAATACGATACAAAAAAGAAAAAAAAACCCAAACCCCTCCGCAGTTTCTGCGTTACTGAAACAAATCTTTTCTATATCTCAAACAGTATTATCAGCTTTTCAAAGGAAACCTTTGTGGTGAAGCGATAAGGGCTTTCAGATCTGGAGATATAAAATACTTTATATTTATATTTCGAAATATCATAAATACACACGTGCTTCGGAGACAGCTGCTGCTGGAGCTGTGGACGCCAGCGTAAGTCTTGTCGCTGTACATTGGCATCTTCTTTAGCCGACATAAATCCAAGATGGCCAACGCTTCAACAGCAACATAAGTGTTTGAAAGGCAAAAAAAATAGATTCTGCGGGAAGATTTACTTAGATGCAACAGAATTTTTAATGTTTTCATACATTTTAAAAGAGGCTTTGAAACAAACGTCAGTATGCACCGAGGACTTTCCATCAGCTGTCTAAATAAATCACTAAAGAAACGGGAACAGAACAACAAACTGATAGCACTTTAAACATGCCGCTGTAAATTAAATCTTAAAGACGTGGACATGGCTGACGGCCCCCTCCTCTCTCCTTAGTTCATCAGGCAGGACTGATAGGTGGGGATCATGTATTTGATGTTTATATAGGCGTCCGGTCCTCCGTAGCGCTCAAAGATCTGGAGAGTCTCGTTGATCAGTTTGCCAATGTCCTCTTTCTCCAACTGGTCGTAGTCGATGCCATCTCCGAGATTTTCTAGGGGACGAGCAAAGACATAAACCAGACAGAATGAGGAAAAACAAAACAAAGACGGCGTATATTCTAGGAGCGCCCGGGTCATTTCAGACTGTGAGGCTGATGTCAGGGCTCACAAAGCACCACCTGTGGCCACAGCGCATTGCTTTGAGACTGCAGACCGAGTCGGCAAATGCCATCCTTCCATCTGACTTCAAACCCAGTGGACAGACTGAATTTAATTTACTCCTCTTATGCCGAGGCCAGTTGGGACTGAACGGCAAAAAGAGTTTTCAGCTGAAAGTTTAATGAGGCGGCCTGCGGAGGGGAGAGCGGTGGAGAGGACGCACGAGGTAGTGTGTGCTCTGCTGCTGCACAGAGCACGCGCCGGTGCACATGAGGCATGAGCAGTGAGCTGGAGTCATGCTCCAAAGGTAGGAATGTGCTCGGTGTGTGTGTGTGTGTTTGTGCTGTTATCTTCTTTCACTGATGTGATTGTGTGATTTTGATTTGGAGTAAAATCTGAGACAGTAAAAATCCTCAAAAACACACAAAGGAGCTGATCCTCTGCATTTCAGTTAGGACCCCTGCAGTTTATAGTTGTGGATCACGGCTTTATTCTGGGATCTCGGACACAGTGGGTTGCAAAGAGGCTTGCAGGTAATGCTCAAAATGACATTAGCTGAACTGGGATTGTAACTGACCTGGAGTCTTTGGTTTACTGAATTTAAATAAATTCCACAGCTGTGGACGTACATCTGTACGCAATTAAAACTCGTTCACTGCACGATGAAAAAATCTACATCTCTTTGACCCAAGTGGACTCCTTTAATGCTACGCTTTGGCTGCATGTTTGCATACTCCACTGTGATTAAAAATAAACTTGTGGCTAACTGAAAAGCAGTGAAACCTGCCCTCCACTATCTCACACACACACACACACACACACACACACACACACACACACACACACACACACACACACACAGTCACAGTGTAGTAAAACACATAAAATTACAACAGCCAAGCACACAGCGCAGGAAGAACTTGTTATCAGGAAAACATTCCTGAGGTGTCCAGGCTGCACTCCTCCTTCCTCCTTCCTCCTTCCTTTTCACCAGCAGGCACACTTAAACGCGCGCGGCGCGCAGCAGGCACACACACACACAAACACACACACACACACACACACAACACACAAACACACACACACACACACACACACACACACACACGTTGACTTTATCAGCACACAGCAAACTGCCAATCTCATGCCAGTGCACCGAGGCTCAAACCACACACACAGCAGACAACACACACACACACACACACACACACACACACACACACACACACACACACACACACACACACACACACACACACACACACGCACGCACGTCCAAGTTTGTTGCCAATTTAAGGCCCTGCTCAACTAACATATCCTGAAGAAAGAGTGTAGATTTTATTTCTGGAGGCTATAAAATAAAACAAAGAAAAACAAACCGGTCATTTGACTTTAGAGAGATTTGAGAAGAGAAGAGAAGAGAAGAGAAGAGAAGAGAAGAGAAGAGAAGAGAATCATCAGGATGTGATGTGAAAAATTAAAAGCAGCACTTAAAGGAGGACCCGGCAACCCCTTCTTTCACTCTTAATTAGACGTGGAGAGAGAAAGGGGACACTAAACCTCACGATAACCTCTTCCAAACACTCCATCCTTTATTCTTTCTCAGTCTTTTCTAATCACTCATCTTCCCTTACAACCCCACCAACCCTCACCACCCCTCCATCTTTCTCCTCTCCTTTCCACTCGTCCATGGCCTCCTCATTAAAACACAAAGACAGCCAGTCCCATAAAGTGGACTGTTAAGCAGTAACATGTCTATGATCTCAGTCTGCAGCTCTCGCTTTTTGATATGTGGGGGGTTGGTTTCCAGCTGTGCTTTGACCAACAGTTAGCCCAGATACACTTAAGATTTTTACAGCTTTGGCTTTATTTAGCAGCTATTTACTGTTTTCCTTTTAGAGATACAACAACTACAATAGTCGCATACGCTGAGGAATGCATCATTCGAGAAAAGCTCTTATTCACATCAAAACTCAGGCAGTGGTTCATTTTGGACCGGCCCACAACACAGGCGTCCGCACCCTACTAGTTAGCAAAGTTTTAAATAGCATCTATAATGCAGCCAGTGAAAGAAAATCAGAGATGTGTGTAAGCTGGGCAGTGAGAGGTAATGAGTACAGTGACTCTTACAAACTTGCAGTCTGCTTCAGCTGCGTGTGTGTGTGTTTGCACAAAAGCATGTTGGTGTAGGTTACAAAGCCAAGTCTGTGGAGAGTTGCCCCCTGTTACTGTGGAAATGAGCAGCCAAAGCCAGCCCAGAGGGGGAGCTTGGCCTTCAGACAGAGAACACAGGGAGTCGGGGAAGAGGTGCAGCTTGGGAACCAGCGGAGCTCCGACCAGTTTCCTGGGGCCTGGAGTTGGGGCAGAGAGGTTGTGCAATCTGGGGCCTTTCAGCCCATCCAAACACATCTCGCCTGGTGAGCTGTTGGGAGGCCAGTAGCGTCTAAAGGCAGAGAGCAGAAGAATTTTCAGCGATTCTCAATATTTAAAGAGCAGAAAGGGGAGAAGTGTGTTTAAGCAGGGATGGAGGAAAAGGAGTGAGGAAGGAGAGGAGGGGTGAGGGTGTTAAAAGCAGCCTCTGCAAATGTCCTTCAGCAAAATAACTTCTCTTTCTACTCTTGCTTTTTTCCCCCTTCTCTCCCCTCCCTGCTTTTTTTTCTTCTTCTTTCCTCTCTCCTTTTGGCAATATCCGCAACCCTGGGCAAAGAGCGAGACAGAGGGAGAGCGAGGGGAAAAAAATCTTTAAAAACAATCATAATAAAAAAAAACTCCCACCCCATGAACAGAAGGAAAAGGGCCCTAGCAGGAGCCGGCTCTATGTTCCTCTGAGGAAGACGAAAGGTCGATACAGAGGCAGACAGCGGAGGATTCTCGGTGCAGCGACATTTGCTACACAGAAGGTGGAGGAGGAGGAAACGCAAGGTGGCTTGGAGACGCCGCTTTGTTTCTGCCTTTTATGCTAAATCCCCGGGTTTAAAGGGGGCCTTTAGCACATAAAGCGAGGTGAGGAAGCTGGAAGGAAGAGGTGAAATTATCTATCTATATATCTGTCGATGCCTCTCTGGCTCTGCTGTGATTTCTGCCAACCCACAGCAGACCAAATCTAAACTACACACAACAACAGCTGCAGCCTTCCTCCTCCTCCTCCACCTCCTCCTCCTCTCACACCCTGGTCTTTCTTCATCCCTCAATCCCCACAGTCCTAAACAACCTGTCTTCCCACATCAAGCTGAAGACGAGCTGTCACAGATGGAGGCAGCGCTCGCTGTTTCTCCGAATTACCTCCAAATGTACAGACAGCGGCCTTTCGAGGCATATTTACTGCTGGCAAACTGGGTCTAATGGGTTATAAGCAGACCTCCTTATTGCTTCATTTTTCCCTCTGAAGCTGTAACAGAGCTGCGCTCTTACCCAGCCCAAAGATTTCTGACTGAGGTTAGTGTGCATTATGTGTATGCTGTGAGGTTATAATCCCCTTCTCCCCTCTGCTGCCAGGGACTGAGTGACACACACAATGCAAAGGCTTTGGGAAGTTTAGCTCGAAATTCCAGTGCTGGCTCAACGTAGCATCATCCCACCTGCTTTGTTTCTAATCAACTTACGCCTGATTATGGAGGTTCCTAATGAAAGCAGCTTAGAGAACAGACCCCCCAACACAATAGCCCTTTGATCATAGCAGCCAGATGCTGAAGAGACTCAATGAATGTGAGAGACTTGTTTTTCTTTCCTTCTTTTTTTTTTTTTTTAAATTTCCTCTGAAGGGCTTTGGCCTTGCTGAAAAAGGGAAATGGAAGAATGCAGGTTATGAGTGTGATGGAGCAGCTTGAGTTCCAGGAATATTTTGAGCATTGCTGCACAGCTGACTGTGTTACAAGAGTGCATGTGTTGCATATCTTTCCTGCTCACAAACCCGATAGCACTCGAAGTCCATTTTTTCAGGCAGACTAAAGAGCGTTTTCATTCAGAAACAAAACCAAACAGAACAGAGTAAATTCCATGAAATTCAATTTTTTTTAAAAACCATCAATGTTTGTAATTGTTCTTTCATAGTTATATAGTCGCAGTTTAATGTGACTGTTTACAGAATTTGAGCTTAAAAAGGGCTAGAGAAAGGGGTCGTGCATTTTCTTCGCCTTCTGGGCACAGTGTTTAACGCCTTCAGGTCTCAAAGGACAAGGAGTGAAGAGAGCACAGCGGCGGTCTGTGTGCAATGGAGGGTGTGTGGGTTGGAGGAAGGAGGTGATGGGAAGTGGATGGGACCATTGGAGGAGGTCTGTGCTTAACAGCAGGGCTCTAATTAAAAGTGCCTCACAGTTGGGTGCCAGGCAGGCCTCGCATAAAGGGACTGTGGTGGAGAGTGTGAGACTTGATGTGTGTGTGTGTGTGTGTGAGAGAGAGTGAACGTATGCTAGTGTGTGTGTAACCACAGGTGTCTGTGAAGGAAAGGCAGAAAGACAGAGTGAAAAGGGGCTTGTATATGCTCTTATATGTGTAATTCTAAGTACTGTATGTAGTTTTATGAGTTTACTGCATGTGCGTGTAGATGACATAAGCATTTTTAAGTGATTACATGTGACAAGGACAGAAAGAGCTAGAGAGCAAGTAGGAAAAGGGTCTTTCTTAAAAATATATACTTGCAAAATCTAAGAAAGGCTCACAGGATGTTCAAAAATACAACAAACACCACCTCACCCTCAAATACTGTTCTTCCCCTCTCACTGGTTATTTCCCTGTGCCATTGTCCCTCCCACCACCACCACAATGGATTAGGCTAGGCTGATGGACAGCATAGCTGTGGCTCACATATACATCCACCTACACACACACACACACACGCACGCACGCACGCACGCACGCATACATAAACATAAACATGCACGCACCTGGAGCTGGGCTCATTCCCTGGCTGTTGCTTTTCCATCACAACCTCTGTGTGTAATCAATAATAACATTTCAGCTTAACACAGCTAGCCCCAATGAGGGCTGCAGCTCCAGTGGCATTACATTAAACACATACACACACGCAAACACACACATGCACAGATATCCAGAGGAGAGACGTAAAACAATAGGCTTATGGTCAGCAGTAGTTTATTAAAGCCCCGGCTCCTGCACCGGCCCTCATCTGAGTGCTCGTGCTTACTGAAGTCTAACCTTTGCTGTAGGTCAGCGATCTCATTTTCCATGTGTTCACCCAGCCCAGCAGTGCTCAATCTATAGGCTAGGTGAAGCAGAGTACCACTTCAACCCTGTGAAAGTTGGACATCAGCAAAGCAGCAAAGCAGGCAGATGAGAAAACGTGTCAAGGTCAGGTTGCAGCCCGGAAAGTAACGCCGGAGGAGTGTGTAGACAAGGCCGAGACTAAGACGTAACCAGCCGAGGATGCTCCTGAGCTGCTCAGGTGCTAAAACTGTTAGATTCCTATCGATCTGGGTCCCACTGGCTTAGTAGACTACATCTGTGCGTGGATATACAGAAACTGAATTCCAATTCCACGCTTCCGCCAAAATCATGCCGTATCTTCGGCTAATCCCAGGTTGTGCGAGGGATTGAAAGCCCGAGCGAGGCAAGGTGAGAGGCTCATCGCACTTCCACACATCACAAAACCCTCATTTTACTCATTTCTTTTTCAATTAGCCCACACGACCTAGCCATGACCGAGAGCAATATCAGTTTGCACCATTTAGTCATGCTTTTAATGCACAAAGAGGGCTCATCTTAGATGATGGATCAATGCTATTTGCCAAGCTGTTATCATGTCCATTATTGTTTCAATTACCACCACTCAGATAATGGTTATCCCAGGCTCATCGTATCCAATTTTAGCTTGATACATGCATCTCGAAATCAGCCCCAGCATGCTTATCACAGGTTTAAAGGAAAGAGCCATCCCATAATATGTGTGCAGGTACATTACACTGATGGGCAGTATATGTTTTAATTCTTTTTAGATCAAATTTCACATTGTTTTAGGCGCATAAGTGATCCCTGTTGGCTTGCTGAGGTTTTAATCTGGGCCAGAAAATATGCTTTTTACCACGAGTCTGGTTAGACAGTGGGTCATACATAACCCAGCACCGCCTACAGACAAATCCCAAAGAGCAGCAGCAAAGCTACACTCTGAATTCAACTGTACTGAACTCTAAGAGGCTGCGGCGGCTCAGGCTTCAATAATACAGAGGTCGATCCTGAAAATTTGGCTTTTCTCGTAGAAGAAGAATGCCAAACGTACCTGCCGTTCTTTTCAACATCTTCCACAGAGATTTTATAGTAAATGATTGTGGACCACGGACATGTTCACCCAGCTTCCGTCTCCAGTGAAAGGTTTCATAAACTGCAATAGGTTTTATAGAACAAAACAAAGCTTTTAACAGTATAGCCGACCACAAAGGACCTACCCTTTCCCACTCTGCCTGTCTGTGTCGCTCCCTGGCTGGGAGCTGAGTGTCAGTGCTGTCAGGTGTGAGTCAATGCCGTCAGATGCGATCTCATTACGCCAACTTACCTCAAGGTTAGCAGCGGGCTGCTGGCTAGGCACAAAATCGATCTGCACCAGGGACAGGCGTTAAAGGCCACCGCAGTGTGCAGTGCGCACACCCGGACACAAGCCAAACACGCACTGCGCTTTGAAATGCAAAGGCCACTTAAACAGGAGTAAGCACATAACATACGTACACAGAGAAACTGAATGTGTACTATAGAGTCTGAGCCCACAGGAATTTGGCGTAGCTTATATATAGATAAAAGAAAGACTTTATAATGGCTACTGTTAATAAATAATCAATTATTCATACCTAAAGTTTAGTTAATAATGATTTTATTATGAAAATAAAATAATAACAATGTTGCTAATTTTTATTAATGTTACATTTTATGATGCTTTTGCCATTAGATTAGTGCAACAATGGTTGCAATGTCAAATTATTTTTTCTGAATTTGTGTGATACATATTAGCAGAATTAAAAAACAAATCTAAATCTCTGCAGCATCTTTACAATAGGTATATAAACAGTGTTTAAAAATGACGTACTAAATAAATAAAATAAAAAAGTATTTATTTGATTTAAAATTTTAATTTTAATGCAAAGAATATATATAGTTTATGGCTATTTTACATGGTTATCAGCCACCCCATAATGACTTTAAATATAGATGAATAATACTAACAATCTCTTTAAAAATAATTTCATTCTCAAATACTAAATTAATAGAAGCAATAATAAACTGGTAAGAAATCATTTTCAGAATAAAGAATAAATATTTTCAGAATAAAATAGCTGTTTCTAATCAGCTATGATATATTTATAAATATTTAATATTACACAAACTACTGAAAAACTGACATTAAAGAAATCATTAATAATTAGCAAAGATAAATAATATCAGTTTAATTGCCTGATAACAATTAAAAACAGACTACAATTGGATAAATTAAATAAAAAAATACAGAAGAATATGGATGGATTCACCCTTTTTAAGGAGTGGAGTGTTTGCCCACAATTTAAAAACATGTCCCCGCGCATTTACACATCTGTGGAGGTCACAACACCACGCATTCCTTACATCTCAGCATGCAGAGAAGTTAAATTAATCATGGTGACAAAAAATATACAAACAAAAGGGAATAGTTTAATTCCTATTCAGGGTGGCTGATGACTTTCAGAATACTGGAGGAATTAATATTAATAGCAAACAGCTTGGCTCGTGCACTTTTGCTCTGGTAGCAGGTGTCTATATGTGGGGGATACAAGCGCCTTGCTAGGGCTACCTGCCTTCCCTTACTCTCATTTACACATCTTAATGGGTGCAGAGAGCATATGCTTTAGCCGATCATTTTTTTTAAAGATTTACTTTCTTTGAGAACTACTAAGCTATTGAATAAAACATACTGCACAGCTCGGGAACAGTGTGGCTACTCCTTTCCGTTAACACCTCCATGGTGAAAATCTGGATGCACAAGTATTACATTTAACCTCATATTATAGTCTATAAACACTGTGAATAAACAGATTAATACAATCCTATGTTTATGTCTCGTGGTTTATGTCTAAGGATAAGAGCCACACACACACACAGACACAAAAGGGAAGGGAAGCTGAAAGAGTTTTCTAAGGTGCTGCTGCTTTTGATCAATTTAAACTGAATTTGTTCTGTAACAAACTGAATTCATCTCAACTTTAAAGGCATGAAAAGAACAGACTCGCCAGACCCACATCAAGGCCAACCATTAAACATCTATTTAACTATTTAACAGAAAAAAGAAGATGAGAGATATTTCAGTGGGAAAGGACAGTTCAGATGATGGAGCAAGCCCCTGGTTGTTACAAAACAATTCAAAGACGGGTCCCGGCATGTGAAAAATCAAAAAAATTGCTAAAACGGACTCGAATCAGAGGAATTGCGTCCTGTAAACGCAGCAGAAGTCCAGACGGCAGCCCGTGTGGGTTTCAGGCGGAAAAACTGACAAACAGAAAGCGATGGAAAGAGAGAGGAGGAGAGGAAGAGCGAGACGCAGAGGGAGGAGGTCGGGTGGTGCAGCAGATTCCAAGAGCATTTCCCTTTGTCCTCTTCGCTCGTCACAAGAGGAACATTTGAAGTGACGTGCAAATTTAAGTCAGTGACAAATCAAAGTCCTTCATTGATGTTACTCTGAAGTTTGCTGAGTATTCTCCCTGCACTTCACGTTTTTTGCAAGTCACTGAAGGAATGTGACTGCAGTCGAAACATTAAAAAAATAAGGTGGGTTTATTTCTGTATTTTCTCCTCACACCTAAAATAGCACCTGTACAGCCTTATGACTGTACAGACACACACATGGACACACACACACATACTTATGCCCATACACAGTGATGGGCTATGTGCCTGGCTAATAAAATCACTTTAGCCTTCATAACCACTTTAGCCTTGGAAGCTGCCATCAGTGGAAGGACAAACACACACACACACACATTCACGCACAGGAACGAACAGTGAGCGGTCCAGCCCTTCCATTAGCCTAATGAAGTGGCTCCCTGAGATGGATGACATGACATCACCTCCACCACCAATCACAATATCACCCCTAAAAAACCTTCCACTAAAAGCCCCACCCCTCCTCTGATACCGCACCCCCCCCCACACCGTTGCTTACAGCACCAAATGGACGGCGAGCTTTCCAGGACCCATTCGGCCCGCTCACAACACTTTTATTGGTCTGGTTATTTATCTCTTTAATGCAATTGGCTGGAGCAGAGGCCTCATGGATGGGGAGAGCTAGTAAATCACGGCGGGTTGAGGGCAGCGGTGTGATTAAAAGAACTTTGGCTCAACAATGACAATGGCACCAAGCGGACGGCACTGAGTCCACTTACATTCTAAGCAGAAAGAAGCGCAGGGGAGGGGAAGCTGTTCACTGATGACATTTACAAGAAAGGACAACGCACATAAATACAAAAGTGCATTATTGTTTTTTTCTCCATGCAGACAGAAAATCAAGTTTTTCAGCCAGTGAAAAATGAGGATGCTTTCTCCTAATCAGATAAATGGGAGCTGCATATATATCTGTTGTGTGATATTATAAGCAGTACTTTTGGATGTAGTCCTGTTATGAAGCTTTGAGTTGCCATCTTGGCAAACCGTATGCTGTCCAGTGAGCAGCCAATGAGCATATCCTGAATAAAGGTGTCAGTATACCTGCCGCATTGGTCCAATGGTCTCTATTTATGCTCACCATTAAAGCGCAGTAAGCCGCTGCAGCATTCTCCTGGACAACAGGTGTCGCAAGTCACACAATACCGCCACACCTGTTGTCCAGGAAGAGAAGAAGTTAAAAACCCAAAACAAAGACATTTCTGAGAGTTTGTTTCAAAGTTTTTTCCACAAAGTCTTGTGTTTCCAAACTGAAATATTAAAATCATGGCAAAAATCTAGTGTACATCTACACTTGTGTCTTCAACTCAGCTGAGACCGGGAGTAAGCGGTAAGCACAAAAGCAATCAAATCCTCCTGACTCAGAATGAATAATTTACAAAATGGACTTCATTATCTATTCGATATGACCCGACACTAGGGAGTGAGTCCATGAAGTCACGAAGAAGGTGCTCGCTGAGGTCTCAGTGTGAGGAAGCTGTTTTCCCATATACGTCTATACAACCGAAAAAGCAAGCCAAAGGCTTTTGGCAAAAACAGGAGTCGCCCCCTTCTGGTTACTGAGATAAATGCGTATTTCTTGCATTTCTATGACTCTCCGCTTCAGACCTGGAGGTTAGCTCCATATTTCAAAATATCGATGTTCAATATCAAGTGTTTCCTTGCCATTTTGGAATGGGATGAAATCTTTAGTAGCTCTTAAGATGCTCTGCGTTATTTGGTTAGAAAAGAACAAAACAAAAAACAGATGCTATCAGTGTCACGGTTCAAATGTCATTTACTTGCAGAAACTTACATGCCTCTCCACTCATTTAGAGTTTTATTGCAGATGGCAAACTATCTACCAAAACTACAGACAGGGAACACTTCCTGGTTAAAGTCACACAATCTAGTCCCCTTTCGCTCCTTTTCCTCCGTCCACTTCCCAGAAGGACAAAGGAAAGCGTTTATTGGTGGAAAGCTGCAGGTACAGGCATCCATAAACAGTCAGTGTTTTATAGGGAGTGGTAAGGCCTGGGGTTCTGTCACGGTTTATGACTCCCCAAACTCTTTAAAGCAGGAGAGTTTAAGTGTGGTATTTACATAAAACAAGCCAAGGTGTCTGTGTGAAGCAGACCTCACTGCAGCATGAGACATGCTTAGCATTTCTTACAGATCGATAATCTGAGCGTGACAATCACGAGTAAGAATATTACTCTATATTTATATTTTTCCTCTATTTGTGGATCTAAACTAAAATTTGTCTTGTTTAAAGAGTATGTTTTACACCTGAGCAGCTGTGTGTAATAAAGTGTCGCAACATTTTATACCTTTGTAGCACCAGCACATTCAGTACACAGTCAAACTTATTTCCAGCATTAATACGGCCTCATCACCTTTTTTCCAATGGCATCTTTGCCTCCTGTCAGCTTTCCCCTTTTTGCTCCAGCTTTATTTATTTACTTATTTATTATCACACTCCACATGGGAGGGAAAATAGGAGATGACTGATTAAAACACAGTAAACTCTATATAGCTATCCAACGGGCCTGCACAGGTATCTGTGTGTGCGTATGTTTACTTATTATTAGCGGATGTCCCCTACTTAGTGAGGAAGGTGCATCCCAAACCGAAGCAGAAGGGGAGAGTATAGGAGGCATAGGAGGATGCACATAGGGTGGCGGGATGAGGGGGTGTAGAGATGTGCTGGGACAGCAGTACCACCCTGATGTGAGTCATAGGACACACTGTCAGCAACCATCCAGCATCACACACTGAGTCATTACGCTACAGGAGAGAAGGCGACAACAGTAGCCATGATCAAGGAGAATGGAAAAAGGCCCATCAGTGATAGATGGAAAGAGAGGAAATAGTCAGCATCAGCAGTAATGGTGGCGGCCTGTCTGTCATCGTCAGTGATTATGATGACGATGATGGTGCGAACACTTTCAAATGTTTACAAGTGCAACGACAACATGGTAAATTATTGATGCTCTGAGCTCCATTTCTTCTCCATTTTAGGTGATCAGATTAGGCTTTATCTCATTTAGACATATTTAATTTTTTTATTTGGCGACTGCCTTTCCAAGAAGCAAATGTTGTTGTTTTTTTTTTTAAAAAAAACACCTTCAGGGTAAAGGAGGTGGATATGGGCTTTCACAGAACACACTCTCACTTTTGATTTCTTACTGCCACTCAACTTTCTTTCTTTTAATCCAAGCCAGATTTTTTCCGTGACCCTAAAGAAATCATAATCAAGCCTTAATCATAGCAAGATGAGAAACCGGCAATGATTGCATTTTCCCCATCTGTGATTTGCAATGTCCTTTTTAGTCCTTCCAATAAGGTCATAAAAAACTTTCTTAAGGACTTAAAAAAGTGATGAGGACAATAAACAATTAACTGGGATATTCAATTAAAGGGAAAAAAAAGTCAAGCAATCTGCCTTTTGCTTTTTTTAAACAACAGTGGAAAAAATGAATCTTTGCTACATGTATTACGTACTATAGTTATAGTTGGAGGGACTATAAATGCAAGTTCAGAAGAGCCAGATGTAGGATATTCTTACTAGCATGCAAGCAAAACTTGGATACATTACAACCAAATTTGGGTTAAAATGAAGCTAAGCTGATACACTTGTGTGAAAAAGAAGTCTTATGAAATACTAAGTATGCTGCATGATTCAGTAGCATGTAGCATGTTATGTAATTGTTATCATTGGTTTCTGAATATCACCATTTTGGAAGGGTTTTCCCTCTCGTCTTTGCAACGTTGTTTCAGTTCATTGAGGTCTACAGATATTTGCAGAGCGCTGTTAAGGTCCTGCCACAACATATCAATCAGGTTGAAGTCTGGACTTTGACTGGGCCATTGCAACACCTTAATTCTTTTCTTTTTCAGCCATTCTGTTGTAGATTTGCTTTCGTGCTTGGAATCATCGTCCTGTTGTGTGACCCAGTTTAGGCCAAGTTTTAGCTGTTGGACAGATGCTGTTTGACTCTAGAATACTTAGATATACAGAGAGGTTAATGTTCAACACAATGACTACACGGTGTCAAGGTCCTGTACCTGCAAAACAACCTGTAGTCTACTGCGATTCATAGTTGGTTTGAGGTGTTTGTGCTCATAAACATATCGATTTTGGTCTCGTATGTCCAAAGGTGATTGTCCCAGAAGTCTTGTGGTTTGTTCAGTTATAATTTTTCAAACAGTCTGAGATGAAGCTCTAACATTTTTTGCAGTTTCTCTGAACATTGCACAGTCTGACCTTGAGGCAATAGGACATGAACTCCTGGGAGGATTGTTCTTTTGAATGCTCCAGAACTGAACAAACTTCCAAAACGTTGCCTTTTATAGAGGTGCTCACACTCCCTGATCATCCTTTAACCAAACACATTTAATTAGCATGATCTCACTGCTACACACCCTCATAATTCTTATGAAAACAGCAATGGTGTACTTAGCTTTTCTGTAGAAAGCTTTTGCTTTTCCATGACGATGCCTAAAATTACAATATTCTACATTTTTCTCCATAAACGCAGACTTGCAAAATGACAAAAGAAAGAAGGAAAAACTTGTTTTATGTTCTTGATAGATAAACAGTATAGCAGTAATAATATATTGATGTCATGTTGTGATACACCCTGATAGCTCAATAATTATAACTGCTTAATAATCCCACCACCTGGTGCGTTGACAGAGGAGACAAATTCATAACATATGGCATAACTATCTCCAGTGAGAACCACAAATGAAATGTCACAATGCAACGGATTTTCCGGACTTGTTTAATTATGCAGTCTCCTTACACCTCGTTCTCGTTGACAATATTTAACACGCAGCTGCGCTAAACTGTACAACGTAAAATGCATTTTCTTTTGACATCTTGTTGGGTTTTTTCCCCCCTGAACTTCAGAATAAGACGCACAATTTGAAATATGTTGGCATCTATCGCCGATCTCCAAAGGTTATCGAGTGCTGCATGCGTATGAATATTAGCGTATATGTGATAGCGCTTTAGATGTGATTAGGGCTTTGAGATTTGAATTATCTCCCCGTTATGTACTCCTGCAACAGACACCTTCATGTCACATTCATACATCACCATGCAAATAGCACAATAAACATCCCCCCGATAAGCACTGTATTTGTCTAGGGATATGTTGACAGCTGACAGGCTTTATTCATAAGGTGCCTGTGAGGCTTGTGAGTTTTTCTCTTTCCAAGCGGACGTTTGTATCCATGTAGTACCCAGGCTAAGCACTGTCCTCTGGCCAAGTGGAAAGCAGGACCATTAGGTCGGCATAGAAGGGACCATTTATTTGGTTCTTTTTCTGGCTGTGGCTGTATTATCTGCCATGATGCTATTTGTCTGAGACCAGCCAAGCCGCCAATGCGTCAGGAGTTGGGGGGGGGGGGGGATGTAGATGAATGATGGCTCCAAGACTCAGCCAGTTTTGCTTCGCTGACAAACTGGGGCAAGAGCTGGAGGGCTGAGGCGATGAGAACGATGACAAAGAGCAAGGATGGAGGCAGGCGCAAGGGACACTCTGGGGTGGCCGGTTCACCAGAGGACACAGTTTAACAGCACCTGTATGCAATGATTGATCAAAAGAGGAGGAGAGAGGGCAATGGTGTTTGAGATACTGCATGATATAGGATGAAATTATGTGACAGACATACAGAAGAATACAGAGTTCGAGAGGTGTAGGTGTGGAGGAGGAACGTAAAGACAGAGAGGGAATAAAACAAACAAAAGAAAAACTACAAACCCCCCCCCCCCACACACACAAAGACCAACGGCCCCAGATGAAGTCATAGCAAGAGAGTGGGAGACAAATAAAGAGAAAAGGTCGCTGGTGCAGGAATGTGTGAGCAAAAGAGACAGAGAGAATATATATTTGTCCCCTGATGGGAGTGTGTTAGGAGTCCATCTGGGGAGAAATGAGATCAGTAGCTGACTTAGTGGTAGAGGAAGACTTTGCTGCCCTGGAGCTTACACACAGACTCAACACCTTCTCCCATTCTCTCTGCTTGGCTCTCTGGTCTCACACAACCTGCAGCGCATTTAATCTGCTGGACCATTTTGTGCATGTGCTCAGGCTTCTGTGTGTGTGTGTGTGTGTGCCCACGGACACCTGTGCAGTCTTATTACCCAGTCCTACTCCACCTCTCCATCAAATGACTAGGGCAGTCTGGCCCCCGCCCCACTCTCTCCTCGCTATCTTTTTCACTCCATCCCAGCTGAGACCACAGAGGAATCTCCTCATAGAATCACCCACTAAATCATCTATCCACCAAAGAGACACCTTGGCAAACACTCTTACTGCCAGCTTTCATTTTCAATCCAAACACACACAGGATAGACAGTGGGTGGGTTTGAATTTGGGGGGAAGATACGTGGAAGAGCTACTTTCATGTTTCACTTTATATATGGACCCCAAATGTATCAAATACAGGAAGTTATCAGTAACTGCTGTTAGCAATCAGGCTCTTTGGTGGCTCAGAATGAGCCTTTGGGGGTTTACTACATGTGCATCATGTGAGTAAATCTCAGGGTAATTTGGGGTTTTATTGATTTTTTTTGTAACTGTTCTATACACAGGCTCAAATATAAACTCACACTCCTACTATATACCTTAGCAAGTTGCCCCTTCAAATTAATGTCAGGCTTGAGCTTTGGTAGTTCCTCGATTTCTCCTGAACATCCTAACCAAAATTTCCTCTCCTTGTGTACAATTATTTGAACTCATGATCTTGGAATGCATAGTTCTCCTCCTTAGATTTTCACTGAGTTCCTTGAACTTTCCCTTTGTTCCGAGTATTGGTCAATCCAATGAGTGCTGTCAAAAAATATATTTTATGTTGCAAAGTGAAACTAACACTTGTAGTCAAGCATAACCACTAGGATACGTTAATAGGCCATGGCTAAGATTTAGGTGAGTGTATATATATTTTTGAACCTGTGTGGATTAGTGGTTAGTCATCAAAGATGAATGTTGTACAATTATTCCAGCCTGGAAAAAGCCCCAAATTACCATGACATTCACTCCCATGATGAGTGTATTTATGTACTTCTGACCACAAATGTATCATAGTGATGAATGTGTGTGGTTCAGGTTTGGGGAAGACTGTTTTCGTATTTCTCTGTGTTTGGTTGCAGGTGGTTTGATCCCGGCTGGTTTCCGCCCTCGGGTAGAGCAGGTTTGCTGTCACACACCTGCAAGCAATCTGCTCAGTGAAGGCTGTTTGTTTAAAGCTGCCTGTGACGGGCTCTGCACCAGACTGTCCTCATCACTGTGGTAGTAAATTAGATTTCTGAGTTGGTTCCTGTGCTTATTCATCAATGTTTAGTAACTCCTGTCTCCTGTGTTTCCTCCAGTGCCCAGTCACCTGATCAACCCTCTTAAGAAACTTGCCCTCTGGATCACAAATAAAATTTCTACAATCCCCCTGCTTTTTTTTTTTTACCATACAGCTCCTGTATGCTGACCCACTCTGAACTTTGCCTCTCCTTTTTCACAGGCCCTCCCTGTGTGCCAGTGTTGTGTTTAGGGACAACTCGGGTTTTCTCTACAGTTTCACAGTTGTTTTAGCTTCATCAGCAGCCTCTGTTAGCTATGAAAATGAATGAGTTTGTGCATGTGGAACCTGTTTTAACCAAGTGACAGTCTTCAGGGCTGCATATTGAAGCGCCTAAGACATTTGCTCTCTTGGCCACTTGAGGCTGACTCCACAGGCAAGTCGATCCCCACAAACCCCCCAGCTTCAACCATGAAACAAACTTCTTGGTACAAGAATGGGTTTGATCTACAGGCAATTTCACCTGCTAGGTCCCGTTATGCTAGTCACATAACTGGACCTCTGGACTGTGTTTGTGGTGGTAATGCCTTCTGGAACACATTCAATGGAGTTACCTGAATCATAGTACGACTTTCTCTGTTGATGGTTATGAATGGGATTTGCTAAAGCTTCTCTCTCTCGTTCAAACTTAATCTTGCTTGCTGAAAAAAACAAAAAACAAAAACAAAAAATAAAAAACAGGCAGCATGGGATTAGCAAAAATGCTTATGCTGAGGCTCTGAAGTCACAGTAGCAATGTAGTCTACACTATATTAACTTGATGCGGTCTGGTGCAAACAGGTGACACATGTACTGTGTGAGTCCACTGTGCAAAGGATCCTTTTTATACAGCATAATCACAGGGTGCACTCAAATCCACTGACGCATATCAACATCCCAGATGACACAGCACGGATCTTTTTCTACCCAGGAAGCCAAAGGAAGACAGAAGAAGGCTTATGTATAGTTCTGGTGACGCTGAGATGAAGTGTGCCAGAGGGGAACCAGATGAGGTAGGAGAGGAAGGGAAGCCATCGGGGAGGCAGATTAGAGAGCCTGGAGGCTGCTGAAGAGGGGAAAAAAGGAAAGAAAAGCTAGAAAAGGGATGAAACACAGAAGGAGCTCTGTGGAGGAGTTAGCTAGTGGTTAACAGTACCTGACAGAGATAACACTGCCGGTAGGCTTACCTGATTACAGCAGTGTGCTGGAGGACAATAAAAAGACGTATGCACATGGCGCGTCATGCTCATACACAAACACTGCAAACACACACACAGACACACACACACACAGAGCCAAAGGGCTCAACAGGAAGCAGTAGCTGCAAAATTCTGGATAGATTCGTACATCAGAGTGGACTGTTTATATCTTCAAGTACTTCTGTATTGCATAAGGTGTGCAAGTGCATTACATTCAAGAGGAAGAAATACATCAGATGTATTAGCGAGTTCGCCAAAGCTATTCCTCCCCCTCACTCTTCTCTGGTTGCAGAGCAATCAAGCAGAGGCTCATATAATACAGTCTCTCCGCGCTCAAACTTTCCTCTTGATCTATGTTTCATGGTGTACGAGACCGAGCCGGAGCGCACAGCACTGCGGCAGTCGTATAAAGTCACAAAATTATCCTGGCCTTACAGGACGAGGAAGCGAGAGGAGTTAATTAATCACTAGTGCCTCATTTTCTCTTTATAACGCTCTCATTTACTCTGTGGCTCATTTCTGTGTGTCACTCTTCGCTCACTGTCTTCTCCCACTGCTGATCTGTGTAAGGTGTTTGATGAGGGTAGCAGTGGCTAAAGAAATAACTGATAGTTTTATTTTATTTTTTTGGTTAGCTCTAATGCCAGCTTTACTCTTTATTAATGGATGGACCCAACTTTATGCAAGCAGCATAAAGCTGAACGATTAGCTAATTAGCTGCGTGTGATATTTCGTGTCAAAGAAGTCGGTTTTCTCTCTACGCAGGCGGTTCTTTTAAGTAGAGATGAAATTAGTTTATCAACAGGAAATTAATCAGCAACTATTTTGATAACTGATTAGCCTTTTTTTTCTGTTTCCAAAAAAAAGACACATTTTCTAATCCCAGCTTTTTTTTTTTTTTTTAATTAATTATCTAGAGGTCTTAGAGGCTGTTTGGCAGACAAAAACAACAATTTCAGGACACTGCCTTTTTACACTGAACTGAAAAGTTGATTGCTTAATTAAGAAAACGATCAATTATGGAAGTAATTACTAAATTCCTGGTCTACTTACAGCTGTTGCAGCTTTTTAAAAGCTTTGCCTAGAACTGAAGACGACGGGAAAATAATCCCTTGTAAATTTGATCATAATTGGGATTTTCTTTTTCTTTTTTTTTTTAAATTATGCTACATGTTCAGAGAAACTCATTTGACTTCCTGGCTCAAGAGAGAGGGACAGAGTTGAGTCGATTAGTCATTTTTGGTGATCATTTATATTAATAACAAGCAGGAGTGTGTCTGCAGCTCTGCCTCAGCTCATGTTCCTGTGATGAATGGTTTATTAGTTGGTGTCCGATCTTTCTTGAATATTCATTATTAGTGTACACATATAGATTTTTATGCAGCCGCGGGTACAGTGATTCCTTTTAATCACCAGGAGTGTTATAAAATAATTAAACACTGAGAAAAGTTAACACATTCATGTGCAGTTGCACAAATCAAGGTGATATGTTGTTAACAAACTGCGACCAAAGTGAACAAAGTCAAAACCTCCCTGTATGAACTTCCTTCAAACTGCAATCTGAAGTTACTACACGACCCACGGGCCTCCTTCTGCGGTATCCTGCAGAGCCGCAGCTGGACATGGGCGTGAGATAGAAAGAGCCAGATGCACGGCGAGAAAAACACAGGAGTGGGAGTTGGAGAAAAGCCAGTCAAAAGTTATGAAACGTGCCCCTTGAATAATCAACGCCCAAATCAATTTGTTCAACGTCCAAGGGAAGCGGATGGACTACAGAGGAATGCGTGGAGTGGGCGGTCGCTCGGTGCATCCAAGTCCATATCTCAGACAAACACACAACAGCCAGAGAGACTGCCTGAGTGTAGAGAGAGATGGCCAGGGGGGATGGGACCGAGCTGAGAGGGACACACACACACACACACACACACACACACACACACACACCCCACACACTCTGACACACACACACACACACACACACACACACACACACACACTCTCTCTCTCTCTCTCTCTTCTTCTTCCTCTCATTCTTTCTCCAGTTTTTGATAGATACTGCAATGCACATAAATTTCCATATTTCTTGGATTAGCGAGCACTTCTATGTTCATACATTTTTAACAATACTTGCTATTTGGCCAAAAGTATGTGGACACTGACGCTGGAACATTTCACTCATTAAGTTTAAGACCGATACAACTTGCATATCTCTATCCATTCATTTTCTTCTCCTTATTCAAGTAGAGAGGAGAACAGCCGAAGTAAGGGCGTCCAGACCTCGGTCTCTCCAGCCACCTCTTCCAGCTAATCCTGAAGTGTTCCCGGGCCAGCTGAGAGATGTAATCTCTCCAACATGTCCTGGGTCTCAGTTAAATATAATACCATGTTCCCCGTGCCTTCACTGCTGGTCGGCAGTTTTGTTACCCTCACCTCTGTCTGTGTGTCTGCCTGGGCGCGGCAAGTTGCAGTGCACATATATCCCTGGTCCTTCCATTCACTCTTGCCAGACTATTCTGCTGCTAGGGTGTAACGCTTAGGCTAATTCCTAGAGTTTTACTTGTTTGTTAAGTTTGAATTATCCTTGGCTCTTTCTCCTTGTACTCTAGATCCTTCTTTTGTGCCAGCCGTCACATCACAGGCCCAGTCTGCCAGACTAACGCCAAAGAACGTCACCTGCCAGTCCACCCCACCCTGCCTCTGCTTTGGCAGCTAAAGACCTAAACATCATTTTCACAAATAGAAATCAAAATATTCCTGCAACAACAGCACAAAAATATATGCATTTCTTTAATTTATCGCCTTACCCTCCCACTGTTACATTTTTACTCAAAATGTCCTAACAGGGGAGCTTCATTGGACCGAACTGAAGTATGAATACGACTTGTGGAGTTGCAGTGCAGTACAAGAGTAGAAAAGGCCCGCAGGCAGCAACTGGCCCACTGTGCCCCGCTCAATAAAGGCAGTCGTTTTATGACCCCGCCTCTTGGCATTTTGATTTTAATACTCTTCCTCTTTTCCTTGTGTCTTTCTCACTTCCCCTTTCACTGTTTCTTTTGTCGCCAAAAGATCTGTATTTTCCTTCACTTCTATTTGAATTCCTGCCTCGTCTCCAAGAACGGCGTGCCTGTCTACTGTCTCTGCCTCCTCGCTCCTGAACACTGGCAGAGAGGCGGCCTAAAGTGGCGGTGGGAGGGGGTGGGACAAATGCTGGCCTAACCAGATTAGCAAGTATCCTATTTCTTACACTGACAAATTAATTTCCGTACAAATTAAATGAAGGGACTCTCCCTTGATAATTCCCTTGGAAATTGAAGATGGTTTGGAAGAATGTAATAAAACAGCATCTTCTACAAGACACACACACAACAAAAATCTAATTACTAGCAGAGAAAAATAAAGGTAGGCTAATAAATTAGGGGAAATATAAAGGCAAGAAGCCAGAATACAATATGGTCTCTGAAACCAAGTAATGTGAAACAGAGCGGTTACTAGTCAGGTGGAGTTAGGCTGAGCAGAAATCCAGAAAAGGGTGAGAAAAGAGAAAAACAAAGAAACAAAAACCAGCCATGTCTATTACAGGATCTGCTATATTCCTGCAGGCAATGGCAAGGCAAAGGTAAAAGACAATAATGAAAGTGAGAGGGAGAGGGTGGGTGGGATAACAGAGGATGGGGAAGGAGAGGAGAAAATAAACAGCTCCCAGACAGAGACAAAAAAGAGAAGGATGGATAAAGAAGAGTGTGAGTGGCAGGCGACGGCACAAGGCTGTCTGGGCTCCGGCTGTTCAGATCCACTGACATTTACAGAGTGGCCGATCGCTCCTTGCCATCCTACCCTTGAAAAGTTCAAACGCACACTGATCCACAGAGGAAATGCTACGCCATGTGGATTAACACACTCTCTCACATCTCTCTGCAGGCCTCCCCTCCGTCTTTGTGTGGTGCTGCTGTCAGTCTGTCTGTTTGCGCATCTGTCTGGTTTCACGTCTGTCTCTTACCAGTTTCTGCATTTTCGACAGCACAGGACCAATTCCCCCTCTGATTCAAAAACGTAGCAAAACTTTCCGTATGTGTGACGATGTGCTGCAAGCTTGTATGTGTGTCTATATTCTCTCTAATGCAACCTTTAACCAGCTTTTAGCACATTTCTTCGAAATAATCTCTGTCAGTAAATGCATCACGCTGAATGAACACGGGGGCATGTGTGTGCTGGTGTAAACAGGTAGCTATGGGTTGGATGTCTGCAGAAAACACTACAGAAGCAAAACAGCAATGGTATTTTTTTTTTTTTTTGCTTGGACTGACAATGGAACTGTCACTGAAAGTAACACACAAGTGACATGGTGGAGAAAATAGATTAGGAGTCTTTGCAAAACAAATTTGGTGACATACCAAAGCTGTACCGGGAGTATTATCCATTTCCAGGACAATGGGAAAGGAGCTCCCACATAAGAAGGATTAATTTACAAAGGGTTTCTGAGCCTAGCTTTAATGTTTTGGCTCAGTTTCATTGTCAGGAAGTTGGGAAGAGATAACAAAAGTCCCTTTTTTCCATAGAGTGTACATAAAAGATGGACTGGAGATGAGAAATATGTAGGGTGCAAGATAAAGTTTTATCAATTTCCAGACTACCAATGACAATGAAGAATACATTGATTGACATATGACCTAGCAGTAAATGCATAATAAGGTTCCTTAAGCAACCGGAGCCTGGAATGTCCATAAGCAATCAGCTGTCAGCTGCAAAGCAATGTGGGACGAGTGGGCCGCTTCCAGTGTGGACGCAGCTTAAGATAGCAACAGCCAAAATCCTCAGATCGACGCTTCACAGGGCCCGGCTAACAGATGGTTGACCTCGTGGTCGCTATGTCCTTCTTTTATAAACAGTCTATTGTTTCTGACAGTCCACACTAAAACTACTAATTCAACATCAAATAAAATTATAAGAAAAGAAAGTTAAACTAACAGAGAGACTATTACTTTGTCTTTGACACATTTCACTGTGTGAGATAAATGGACATTATGTATGGGCATTGCTGCTCTGCTGCTCATTGGGCCTGTAGCAGGGGAGCAAGTCCCTAAAGTCCTCAGAAAAGTCATTGCATTACAAGTGTTGCATTGCAACACAGGGACTAAGCTGGCAACAATAACGCGTACTGAAGTGTGAGGTCAGTGAGAAGGATGCTAAGGGAATCCCTAAATTTAAAATCCTACCCCCCAAAAAAACATAAATACAAAGGTATAAACATAATAAAATGTAAAATATTAAAGATGAAAACATTAGTTCAGAAGTACAGTGTGCATGAGGACCTGCCTCAGCTCTGATTGGCTGACAGACAGACAGAGGGTGATGAATGGGAACCCCCGGCTGCGGAAAGGTTACTAAGATAGGTCCAATTAGAGATGAGCAGTCGCTCAGGTTTTTACCAAGCAGAGGAACTCCCCAGCACCATATCACTGACATTTAACCCTCACACCCTAATCACCAACACACACACATACATACACACATGCACACAGACATATGTTTATTGATACTCTGATGGGTGGGCCATTCTCCCACGACAATGACAAGAGAAAACAGTTTTCCTATCACATGACGTGCACCTTAAACAGAAGGCCAAGCCTGTAATAGTTCATGTGAGATGAACATTTATAATTATTAACATTAAATGGTGCAAACCTGTCTAAACACTGTACTTCTTAAACCTGCGCAACACGTTCTCACGTAGCGTAACATTTTACGCTAGGTGACAAATCGTCGACATATTACGCTTTCGGCTACCCACCACGTTCCTAAATGACGACCTCGGAAAAATGAGGAAATATGAGAACCGTCTGGACTGAATCTACACATGTTCGCTCTTTTTCTTCAAATCGCTTACAAACACGCTATTTAACGTCATTAAAGTCCTGGTTAAGGTCAGGATTGAGGTTATCGTTAGAGCTAAGGATAAGGTCAGGTTTAGGGCTGGAATACAGGGCTGGAACGTCTATTACCGCGGGAGCGTCATTGCACTGGATTTCAGCCGCGTACCATAAGAACGCCGAAGGTCTCCTTTCGCGTTCCTGAGGAACGGGACGTGACAAAACGTCGGTATATTACGCCTTGGGAGTGAGAACGGGCTGACCTGCAACCATGAAAAAAGGCCACGTTCCTTGTAGTGTTAATATTTACCAGCTAACTTAAGCTCCTGACCACAGCAAATCAAACAATGCTTAAGCTTGGGAGCGATACAAGTGGAGCACATGTGCGCCTTTGTTATCTGGCAATATTTGGATAAGGCAAATACAGACAACAGCTCAAAAGTAATTTTAGCGCCTTTGCTGATTATCCCTCTGGCTACGGTGCTTGAACTTTCAGTGCTGCCCCCTCCCAGGCCCACATGCATCCCAAAGTGAATCCACCTGTGGAGATGATGGTCGGCCTGCCCTCTTCATCACCTCTTAATCAGAGTGTTGGCACTGGCTGCCCAGAATTGGATCAACCTCTGTGACCCCTGCTGCTGCTTTCCTTCGAGAGGTCAGCCTCACATTGCTGCGCTCTGCATCTGCGAGGCAGCGGCGCGTTCTCTTAAATAAAATCTTATTTCTCTCTCTTTCCGCCTCTTTGTCTTTATCTCCCTCTGGCTTGGTGTATTAACCCAGGCCTGATCTTTTGCAGCTCAGACTTGAGTTTTTTTCTTTTTTCTATCCCTCTTTATTCTGAGTTTTGCGTAATAGCTCGTGTTAGTCTGGATAGAATGTTTGTTTATTTATTTATTTATTTTCGGTTTTGAGTGCGTCAGTCGATATTACCACGACCAATATTTATGACAAATGATTAACAAGACAAGCTGTTCTTTTAACCACAGGTAGAGCAGGCATGCAGAGGCATAGCTTTCTTGATTGGATTCGATTGCAGGACAGCTGTAGTGTAAACAACACTGATTGCACATTGTCTGCAGAAACTCTTACTTAGTGTCCAAGATTAGGGTTTGTTCACCCTCCAAGGACTGGTAAACAATGACAGAAAATAAAATAAATAAACCCACCAGCTGCCAAGAAAAGTTTCACTGGCTGCTTTTAATGTAAATTTGTTACCCAGACGATTTGCAGCCAGAAAGTTAAGGACAACAAAACAACTACTTGTAACTGGAATAAATCTCTCCCGGTTACACCCTGCATTTAGCTTTAATAACTCTGACTTTCATTGGTCAGAGTAATTTTCCAGACACAGGATGAGAAGATGTTACGTCATGTGTGCTCAAAGTGTCAGGATCAGCGTTGTGTGAATATACAGCAAGGCTGCTTTTAGACATTAATCTGATGTCTTAATGGGGCATCTGCATGTGACATCTGCATGTCTAAATGAGGACCATAGTAAAAGCGGTCCCACCAACAAGCTCACTCAGCCAGACCTAGTCATCCCTATCATAATGGCACAGGTCTAAAATGCTGTCAGGGGTTGTGGTGCTAGAGAGAGGACACAAATGCAGGGCTTGGAGGCAGACTGTATGAAAAATGAGCCTTTACTGGCCAATTAAAAGAAGCAAGAAACACAAAGCCCCAAAATGAAACAAAACATGAATCTAAAAAGAGGAGAATGACGAGGATAAACAGACCGAAATGACAAAGACAAAGTGAAAGACGGGATAGCGGGCTTTTCAATTTCACTAATTTGACCCTCTTTGTCTCCTCTGTCCTCAGGCCTCCTGCCTGCGACCAGGAAATCAATCTTAGTTTGCCATGCTGAAGTAGATCTCTTCCTGAAATGCATGTGAAGGACAGAGGAGGCTTGCTGGCAGAGCTATAATTGAGGACGCACAGGTGCATCCTTTGCAGAAGTGTGTGTGTGAATGGGTTTGCCTTTTTTTTTTTTTTTACCTCAGACAGACAAATGAAGTGTAGCAAGAGGGGAACTCTAAACAGCTCCTTTTTATTCATACGCTGTTTCACTTAGGTAATCAAACTTGGCTTCATTGGAGGAATTCACGGTGTGCAATTTGGGAAATGAGAACAGATACAGAGGGGTGATTGGTGATTAGGCACATGTGGGAATGAAACACAGGTGAAACAAATGGAGAGAAAAGAGCAAAAGGTCAAGAAAAAAAGAAAAAAAAACCCCATAAAGACGCACAAGCGACCCCCCGAAAGTGAAACTCTTACAAATACAAATGCCATAGTGCCACAAAAATGCTCCTCTCCATACCTTTCAGTTACAGAACTGACACTGTGCCTCTTTAGTAAATTCAGCAGATTTTGTATGTCAAAATAAGTTTTGTGCTTCTGCAGACGTTAGCAAATCTGTCCCAAAATGTTCCTTTTTCTTTAAAATTCCAACCTTTATAATAACGGGATATTTGTCATAGCATGTTCTTGTTTACATGACCCGCATTAAACAGTGAGGTAAGAGGACGCTGGTGAAGTAAGATGCACATTTTGTTTGCTATCTTCTGCTCGCTGTAGTTTCGACACTGGATGGATGTCCAGGGTCACACGTCAGATAAGGTCGTTCAAATTCTCAGTGCACCGCTCTTCTCTTTTCCTAACTCCTAATCGAGTCTCCTAATTACCTTTCCTTGATCTCGATGACGTATCCATCTAGATCAAAGAAAGGTGGCTAGGAAAAGGATCTAGGACGCACCCTTAATGCATCCTTCACATTATCAGAGAAGTGTTTCTGTTCTCACCTTCCTGTGTTCACTGACCTGCTTACATATTCAGTATAAACACTACATTTATGTTTCTTTTGCTTCTTAAAACTAACTCAAGCTAAACTAAGAAGGCATCAACAACGCATACACGCACATGCGCGCACACACAAATAATGTAAAACTGTGCTTTTCTTGACTTCCATTTTAGAGCCACATCCAATAAGTTGCCTGATGCTTTGCTCCTGAATCATTCCCCTCAGGTATGTAAGCTCTTCATTAAAGCTGTGGCAATCAGAGGGGGGGGGGGAGTACTGCTCCTCGTAAAGAGAATAGATTACTTCCCCATCTTTCACAGAAAGCTGTTTGCAAGAGTAGACACTCTCCTCCATTTTCATTAGCGACCTGACTACTATATATTCTCCATATAATTGAGGTTGAAACCTTCTGCACTGTAATGGGTCTTTCCATAACAGTCTTTTAAAAGTGAAAGTCTGCCATCCTTGGGCACTGTGTGATACGGGCTTGTGTCGTGCAGAGTGCATGTGGAAGTGCATTGCAAGGTGTGTGTGTGTGCTGTTATCAGACTCATCAGTCCTTCTTATGCCACTTTTCAAAGGCAGCTTTGAAAAAACAAAGGCACATCCTCACGGTCTGAGAACTAATATCAGAAAAAACTAGATGGACAGAGATATTTTACACACACATATGTGTATATCTGTCTTTGTCATGTGCAACCAAGCGTTTCAGCTGGTGCAATTTGGCAAAAATAAGCGTAATCTTTGGAAATCCAATTTTTTATGCATGAGTTTAAAATTCTCCTAATCATTATTTTATTGGACTCCTTTTATGTTGCTTTTATGTTCTGTCCTTTAATGAAGTTTTATGCCCGCTGTTGTTTTATGATAAGATGTTTGTGCAAGAATGAGATTATAATGTTTATGATTATTTTATACACTACAAACCACTTTATAGGCCTAACAGTAAGCAATAACTGCAGGGCTTTCTGAAAAACACAGGCTTTGATACATTCACCCACTGTAGCTACTAATCCTGCCTCTCTGCTCTGCATGCAGCGCGCTGGGCTAGTTGAACTCACGTGGCCAGGGTTTCATTCAAACTAGTTTCCTTAAATTATCAGGCAGGGGAGATATTACCGCACGGTGAGCTCAAACACAACGCAGGTGACACTTTTCAGTGTAATCTCAATTTTCTCTCTGTTTCTCAATCAGACTGAACATCTGAGAAGATGACATCTAAGGGAGACTTAAGCTGATGAAAGGCAGCTATCGGGAGTCGTATTTAAAGCGAAGTCAAGATGGTCAGCGGTAAATGCAAGGTAAATTACTCAGCTAGAGCAATTTAAACGGCTAATGAAATGAAACATGTCGAGTATGCCATAAAGCAGCAATTTTAGATCAGATCTCATTCAGGGCCTTGGATGATTTGAGCTTTGCTTTCCACTATAGATGGATAAAAGTATAGAGCAGACACTGTGGCATAATATGAAAAAAAGAATGATCTGCTTTCGCCTTCAAGTAGATGAAAGTCATATAACCCCCTCCTACTACCCATCTGGCTTTAGCTTGTGGTATCATCATCCAAACCTTTGAAAACAAGTTCCTCATTATCTGAAAAACCCACCTGCACTCTCCCTGCATCTCTTACTTCCAGCCTATTAGCCTAGCTTACACCATCAAACCTTCTTTGAACGTGGACAAGTCAGCATCCCGAAGTTACTGTGGGTGATTTGTAGCTCTGTGGAAATTGGAAGTTGCAGCCTGAGTCAAAGATGAGTCGTAAACGGGCGGGAGAAGAGGACGACAGCACTCAGATTCAGAGAGGGAACTGATGAAGGCCATCAGCCTCCCGTAGATCAGAAGCGCATTCTTAATAACCATCTCGTCAAAACACAACCCTCTGCTCACACCCCGGGTCAAAGTGTACAAAATAACAAATCAGAGCGTCTACGGGGAGGACTGACTTACAAACTGCATTTCTGTCCCTCTGCTGAGAGTAAACCCCACAATTCAAATTCTGCTCAAATTCTCTCAAAATCTTTTACACTTACAGAGTTTGTTTTACTCAAGTTCACCTGTGTGGCGATGTGGGGAATTCATAAAAAAGGAGGGTAAAACTATTGTTCTTCAATTATTTTTGAAGCCCAGCTTTTAGCTTATTCATCCAGGTTGATGTGGTGTGCAGTGAAGTGACGAGTTTGAAAGGTCACTGCTTCAGAGGTTGTGAAGTGTATTCAGACTGAGTGCAGAGTTAATTAATTTTTCTTCACTTTTGTTATTTTCTCTTATTGGGGTTTTTTTTGTTATTTTTTTAGGGCTGAAGGATTTCAAACGTCTGCGTTTAAATGGAAAACACTGCAAGCTAGCAATAAACACATGGATTTAAACCAATCTACATTTTTATATAAACTGTGTATGGCTAATGCTCTAGACCCGGGGAGGGCAATTAATTTTCCCAATGGACCACCAATAAGCTGGTAAGAGCACACGCCACAATTAGGCACTGGAAATGTGGAATGAACCTAGTAAAAACACCAGCATTTATTATCACTGTTTAATCAATGTTCCTAAAATCAATTATGAACAAAATGTGCCTGTTTTTACAAAATCTGTGCTAATTCTATGTGCTAAGTGAGAGAAATCTGGTCTGTTTTGGGCTTAAACAAGCGTATTAGAGTCAGGTTTAATGTCTGAGGTTAAAATATGAAGGACAGCAGACACGTGATCTCCACTGAGAGAGGATCTGAATCTGGATTTGTTAAACTTTGTCTTGAAAGAAACTGCAACCTTCTTGTGAAAGCTTCCACCTTGCCTTGCAGTTTGGTATTTAGCTCATTCATTAGTGCGGTCACATCAACAGCAAATGCAAGATGTGGTGAGAGCTGTTCCAACACATTTTCACATTGCTTTCAAAATGAAAGCAACAAAGTTGTATGATGAGTTGGCAATTCCGTTTTCTCATTGACCTCATGAAGTCCAGTCAGGGACAACCCAAGAGCCTCAACACACACACAGATATCATCAATATCATTTCTGCTCCTTTTGGGCTGAATTCATGTCCAGTGAAAGAGACTATTAGTGTCTATCACCCTGCCTGAAAAGTGATAAACTTCACATAACACCTGCTCTTTATTAAGTTAATTAGCATATTGATAATCAGGTCATAATTGGGTGAAAGTGGGTTATGTTTATGTATCAGCATACGTGGTGTCAGGACTGTAAACCTATGCAGGTTAGAGAGACTTTAGAGAGGACATCTAACTGAAAGTACATTAGTGAAGAAGTCCTGCTCTCTTGTTTCACAGTGGAAATGACCCCAGTGGTTAAGAATGTTGCGTCGCTGTTCAAAAACTCTCCTGCACACATGCTTTTCTTTCTGCCTTTCAGACACTGAAGAGCCACAGATTGGAACAAACTGAAGATTTTACTCAATTTCATCACACACGTATCTTTACAATATTTGGTACTATGGCCATCACCCACATCTTTTAGCTTGTCTGTGTGTAAGAACGCCACCTTTGAAAATTCTTTATTGCTATAACCAACATGTCCTGAAGGACCGCCTTTTCTATCGAAATACAATATTTTCACTTAAGATTAGGGTTACATCTCTCATCATGGTCATTATATAACCTCCTACATCTCCACAAGGCTGACAAAACTATGCCATCACTGATCCGCATAAAGCTACACTGTTACCAGTAGACGTGAAATGCTGACTCAGACCAGGATCCCCCAGCTTATTCTGGTTTCTGTGTCAGAGGGTGTCTGTGTTTGCTTAAATTAATGCGCATGTGTGAGTACATCTTGCTTTTAGTCTCTGCATCTATAATGTATGAGGCAACACTGTGCATGTTATCGTGAGCATGTATGCCATTGTTTGTGTGTGTTTCTGTACAGTGATGTGATAATGCATCAGCATCTAAAATTGGTTGCGTATGTGTAAGAGTATGTGTGTGTGTGTGTGTGCGCGTGTGTGTGTTGGTAGCTGTACAACCTGGCCCTCCAGGGGACCATCAGTGTGTGAGTCTTTCAGAGAATAATAAATTTGTGCAGGGCGAGGAAAAGAGAGGCTGGGACCGCCAATCGATCCCACCACTGTTTCTCAAATTAGGAAGGAGGGATGAGCGCGAGAGACAGGAGGAAGAGGAAGACGGGAAGAAGAAAAAGTCAGACAGTAACAGAAAGACTAGGGGAAGGGGAACTGAAGTAGACAGTGGCAGAAAGCATTTTAATTTGAAAACGTACGAGCAGAAGGGAAGCACGTGTGCAAAAAAAGCATAAAGAAAGGAAGAGCAGCAGATGCAGGTACTGTTGCAGTGATTGAAGGAAGTGAATAAAGAGAAAGAGCCAAACAATGAGTCCAATTAAGTATCATCCCAGTGGGGAAGAGTGTCACCATCCTCCTCCATCCGGGCTACACGGCAGCAGCTTCCAGGGACACACTGCTGGTCACGTGGCTCAACACACAAACCTCATGACACATCCACTACAACTATTAACACGTACACGGCTGCACAATTTTCTCACAGCTGGAAAACACATATCTTAACGGATTGTTCACACAGAAAAGACATTTACACACACGCACGCACACCAATGTGCAATCGTGCACATCTCCTGAGGGACACAGCCTTTGGAAGACCTGGGGAAGAAGAGGAGCCAAAGATGGCTGGCGCCAGCAGCTACTGCTCCCAGGGTGCAGATGTGTGCCAGGGGCTAACCCACTCATCTCTGCTCTGCCCACCCACCAGCTGCTGCTGAGGGGTAGCAAACACGCTGCCCCAGAGTAAGCCAAATCGATTACAAACACACAAGTTAAGAATACACTCGCATACACACAAGGGAACGTGAGCACACACACAGACGCACGCACACAGATTCATACAAATAATCTAACTCATGTCTCACACATAAACAGGCGATGGCCTCGGGGATGGCTTCCTGTCTCTTAGAAAGGCCAAGTTAATGAGTGAGGCCTCCGGCTCTACAGGCTTTGGACTATAGCAGACAGAGTGTCTGAATGACTGACTATGGCACTACAGTGGGATTAGAGGGATGCTTCATATTGACACAGAGAACAAATCGACATACTCTAATAATTCCCTTTCACATTCTGCGGCGGTGTGAGAGGAAACAGCAAATGGATAGGAATAATAGAGGTCGAGGCTGACGGTCCCCTGTGAGTGCTTTCACCCCGCTCCCCCTCCTCAGCACATCCCACGCTCAAACAGACAGATACGTTAATGCACACATCTGAACACATGCAAGTGCGCACACAGACACAAGAGACACACACTGAATAGAGACAAGTGATCCTTTTGACTGCAGGCACTGAGTCCTGAGTTACAAGAGAAAGACAGCGCGAGAAATACGATTTTTTTGGTGGTGATGGTGGTGGTGGTGG
>NW_024582447.1:1623421-1669941 GCF_018398535.1 Haplochromis burtoni
GGGGGGAATATAAGAGTGAGCGAGGCAGACTGAATGGCAGGAGGGAGGTGACGAAGGAGGAATAGAAAGTGTAAAAGTGTGAAAAGAAAGCCATGTCTGCATTTCAGCATGTGTAAAAGGCAGCGAGAGAAGAAACCCTGCTTCAGATTTAATCTGGGCCTGGATGCAAACAACACCCAAAGCCCAGCCTCTACAGGGTGCTGCGTGCACAGAGAGTGTGTATGTGTGTTTGTGTTTGTGCATGCAGGGGTGGGGGCGGCTGAAGGATTGGTTGCCAGGGAGATTCTGACATATCGGGCCCCACTCCCTGCTGCCCTCAGTTTAGCCTCGACAAGTCGGAGAAAACGCTCTGCGGCGGCCCGGCTAATTTACAATCTTTCTCTCTTGTTCTTTCCCACCTGTCTCTCCCTCTTCCTCCTGCCGCTGTCTTCCTTTGTTTGCATCAAGGTTATATGATTCTCTGCTAAGAATGCTTACTGGTCTTTGTACTAGTCTTGACAAATTTTCTTAATCGGTTTTACCTGGACCACTGAACGATTAATTTCCCTTTCTCTTAGTCTTTCTAGCACCTCTTCTCATTTCTTCCTCTTCCTCTTCACAAGCCTCTGTACTCACTTTCCTCTATTCCCCTACTTTATTCTCACTCTAAGGTAGGCTGATATGGTCGGGACCTGTTGTTCTCATCTGGTGACAGCCAAACAGGGCCTGTTGTAATTAGTGTGGAATTCTAATGAGCTTATCAGGTCAAAAGCAGCTTAGTCCTCCAGGACCCTAGCAGGGTGGAAATTAGCCCTGCTCCCCTCCCAGACAAAATGCACACACCCGCCTGCACATTACACAAAAACACATTGTGCATACCGATGATACAAGCTCGATTCATTAACAGACACTCGCTGACAAATTCACCCTCACTCTCTCCCCTCATAAAGGGATTAGCCCACTTTACATCAGCCGGTTAACAAAAAAGCGAATTATTAATGCGAGTGGCAACAACAATAAAGAAGGCAACAGCACTGATGTGTAAGGCTGTCACTGTGCAAAAGGAACAAGTAGCTGGAGGGGTGAATAAGTTATCTGAAGACAGGATTGTAGGCACAGATAAATAAACAAGCAGATGCTCAAACAGGCGCATGCACGCAGTAATTGCCAGCATGTACACAAAAGCAGTGCAACCTTTTCTTTACTTCTCTGTGATGGTGTGGAAAGGAGCAGCAGCTTTTAACATAAAAGCTCACGCTCTTATGGTCAGCAGTCTGCTGCTGCAGCCAGACATCTCCATTAAGTATCTCCACAATTAGTTCTGTGGAAGTTGCGCTGATATGCAGAAAGCAGAGGGGGAAAGGCGAGGTACATTGATTAAGCACTGCAAGAGCTGCACCAACTGAATTACACTCAAGAATTTCAGTTGCACATTTCAGCCATCCTCAGATTTGATATTTCCATTAAAAGGAAGCCTATTTCAACTTGGGGGGCCTTAATAAGCCTAAAATGTGCTCTCTTGCTAAATTACTCTGTAAAACAGATGAATTGTTTTATAAATCCTAAATGTTTGACCCACAAAGTCAGCCATAACTATGCCAAATGCATTTTGGGTTAAGGATATAGGTGTTATTTCTGGTGGACTGAGGTAAAAAGTATTAACATTTTTTTCTTTTTGTTTTTAGTGAGCAAAGTGGGCTTCACAGCCAGAAAGAAAAAGAAACATGGCTGTGTTTTTGGTGCTTCTCTCTCGCATTTTATTGAACTAAAAGAACTCATAAATGCTGCTGTCTATAAGCAACGACTAAGATGTATTCTTCTTTTCACAGCAGCTCATTTTCCTCCATGTCCTCCTTCACTACATCCATGAACTTTCTCTGAGGTTTTCCTCTTTTCCTCCTGCCTGGCAGCTCTTCAACATCCATTGTACAAAATATCCACGATTCCTGCTCCGCACATCTCCAAACCAACCGTCTCAAGCCTGCCTCTCTAACTTTGTCTCCAAACCACTCAGCTCGTCTTTTCTAATCCTGTCCATTCTGCTCACTTCCGAATAAAACGTTAACAACTTTAGCTCTGTCTTCTATCTCTTGGTCAGTTCCACTGCATCCAAACCATGCATCATAGCAGGTCTGACTACCCTCTTGAAAGCCTTCCGTTTCACTCTTGCTGCTGTCCTTCAGTCACAAATCACCCCTGACGCTCATCTCCACCCACTCCACCTTGCTTGCACTCTCTTCTTCACCTCTCTTGTGCACTTTCCATTGCTTTGGATGGTTGACCCCAGGTACTTAAACTCATCTACCTTCTTCTTCTTGCATGTTTTCCTTTCCACTTGTCTCCCTCTGATTTGCCCACATACATACTGACTGACATGCTGACTTTCAGTCCTCTACTCTCCAGAGCATACCTGCACCTCTCCAGGCTCTCTTCAACCTGCTACGTAGTCTCACTACAGATCATAATGTCCTCTGCAAACATCAACATCCTGCCTGACCTCTGACCTCATCTGTCAGACTATCCATCACCACGGCAAACAAGAAGGGGGTCAGGGCAGATCCCCCACCTTGAGACCAGGGACCTACCACTGTCTTACTTTCCTCATACATGTCCTTAACCATCCTCATATACTCCTCATGCAGTACCACAGCTCTTGGCACTCTATTATTTGCTTTCTTTAGAGCTACAAAGACACAGTGCAACTCGTTCTGACCTCCTCTATACTTCTCCATCAACACTCTCAAAGCAAACATCACATCTGCAGTGCTCTTTTTGGGCATGAAGTCGTACTGCTGCTCACTGATCATCGCCTGGCTTCCTGTGATGTAGAGTCTGAGTAATTTCTTGTAATGTATTTTTCCTAATTTACATTACACCCAGTTTCAAATTGAAAAGGCGGGACAGAAAACATCGTTATGGCGCTAATTAAACATTATTCTTACATAAACAGCGATGTTGGCCCATGAATTAAAGGATTATTTCAAATCCCTTTCAAATCTCTTTCAGTAACAATGTCTTCATAGTGGGGAAATCTGTAAAAAAAAGTATAATGAATGTACATTTGATACAGTGGTGAAATGGTTAAATGCACAAAGATCAGCTACACTACTAAAACGTTTGCTTGATATTGTGTAGATCCAGCTCATGTCGCCAAAACAGCTCCGACCCAGCAGGGCACAGACACGGGACCTCTGCTGGTGTCAGCAAAAATATTTACGTGGGTGGTGTGTGTCACCTTAATGACAGGACTAAAGGTTTCACAGCAAATGTTGCATTGTAATGAGATGATTAATGTTATCTCCTTTACCTGTCAGCGCTTTTAATGTTGTGGATGATCAGTGTATCATTGTATGTCAGTGTGTAATGGTGGGAGGCCAGAAGACAGTAAAGGATTATGGGAAAAAGGAGGAGGGGGGGCTGAATAAATCCATTTCCTGTGTTTGGTGCTGTAGCGCAGCCCTTCCATCTGTTTTATTCCAGACTGGTTAACATCCAATCACTTACTGTGATAGTCCTGGGTGTGTGTGTCTGTCTGCATTTCCGTACCAGGAGAAAAATGGGATGCAAAAACTCCTACACTCAAAATGCTTAGATTTTGAAAGCAGATCGGTGAAGCAATGCATTTGAGGCAGAAACGAACGCTGCATTTCACCCTTTGCTCTCTCTGAAATACAGCACGACCCGCTGAAACAAGCAAAGCGTATCGCCAGGCACACGACACAGGAGATCATCAAAATGCAATCACGCAGCCACGGGAAGATATTAAAGTCTGCAAGGTGAAAACATTAACCTACCTCTGTTAAAACAATAAAAACACTGAGACATTGTTATTTTTGTAAGATACAAATAGCTTTCTTTTCATGCTTTAGTCTTGGGTGCTACAGTCTGGATTTAAAGCGCATTAGAGGAGTCTAAATGGACCGTCTCACTTGCCTTTACTCTGTAATACACACATCCAAACGTCATCGTGTTATTTAAACCACAATGTCATGTGGAAAGTTGCCCGAGTTATTACTTATAAATGTCTTCCTGTTGGTAGATTAAGCCATCCATCTTTATGTAAGTGAAATTTACACATCTATCCAATACATCTCGCCTAGTGCCCCCTGTTATTAATGCAAATCCTGGCCTTAAAGGGGGACCAGAAAGGGCCAGACACAACTGAGAGCAAGAGGAAAAAAAAGAGCAAAAGTAGCAGTCTTCCAAGGTGAGCAACACAGTTAGCCACAGCGAGACCACATGGCTGTGGTCTCTGAGAGTTAATGAAGCAGTCCTTCCCTAATATCTCAGCCTGCATCCACTACAGCACAAGGTAAGAGACTGGCAGATAACCCTCTCCTCTGGCCTGAAAACTAATCCTGCACACAACTCATCCCTCACCACTCACCCTGTAAACCATACCTACCTCTGTCCCAGACAAAGGCATAAATCTGCTCTTGTTTCCAGGTAATAAAGAACTTCTGATATAGCAAGAGAGCAAGAGTGAGAAAGAGGGAACTGCAGTGGCAAAGAAACAGACTTATTATAGGAGTGAAAACACATCCTGACTAATGACGTGAGTAAAAGATTCATGGTGTTGTTGTCAAATGATCTAATGAGCATGGTGAGAGAGAATTACAATTAGGGAGTCTAATGCAATCGCATAGTCGGACAAAATACTGAATACCAAAAATCGAATGTTTTTCTAGGGGAATGTTGTTCAGAAAATAAGCAGAAAGTTATTTTGTACGGAGCCCCCCAGGGGACATGGGAGAAAAAAAAATTAGGGAGGAAAAAAAAAAAATTAGGGAGGAAAAAAAAAAAAATTAGGGAGGAAAAAAAAAAATAAGACGGACTTTTGCGAGATCTCGCAAAAGTATTGCGAGCGCTCGCAAAAGTATTGCGAGATCTCGCAAAAGTATTGCGAGCGCTCGCAAAAGTATTGCGAGATCTCGCAATAAGTATTGCGAGCGCTCGCAAAAGTATTGCGAGATCTCGCAAAAGTATTGCGAGCGCTCGCAAAAGTATTGCGAGATCTCGCAAAAGTTTTAGCCGCATTCTTCGGAGGCCGCCAGCTCGAAGCCGACCGGGAGGTCGAGGCACGATGTGCCGGGAAAGCGGTGTTCCTCCCGGCTGTAGTAGGTCTCGACCTCCCGTTAGCTTCGAGCTAGTGGGTGTCAGATCTCCAAAAACCTCGGAGCTCTTTTGCAAATATGTGATGTCTTGTAAACCGAGCAGGTATCTGACGTTTACACAACTACATTCACGCCTCAAAATATCTTAAAAGTGTATTTTGTGACCCAGAAAGAGTAATATTACAACTAAGTAGCTGCCGCCATTGTTGGAGTTTTGCGAGATCTCGCAATACTTTTGCGAGATCTCGCAATACTTTTGCGAGATCTCGCAATACTTTTGCGAGATCTCGCAATACTTTTGCGAGCGCTCGCAATACTTTTGCGAGATCTCGCAAAAGTCCGTCTTAATTTTTTTTTTCCTCCCTAATTTTTTTTTTTTCCTCCCCAATTTTTTTTTCTCCCATGTCCCCTGGGGGGCTCCGTAATTTTGCCATTAAGTTGAAGTGAACTGAAATAGTTTTTATTGCACAATATTAATTGCATAAACACAACAACAGTAACAAATGAAACAATCAAAGCTTTATATGTTTGAAATACTATGTTCCCATATGGAAAAGATATATATAAATCTTATAAAGGTTTGTATCTGTCTTGTGTGAAACTTGTATGAAAAGCATACATGAGTGAAAACAGATATAAGATCCCTTGAAAAATTATATAATGAAACTTGTATGTTTTGGATACTTACTAAAACAATATATGAAAGTAATGAGAAAGTGGCCACTTTCATGAGTAAATCATGTAAGCCTTATATGATTTAGTCATATAAGTTTATATGACATATAAGTCATATAAGTTTTTACTATTTCTTTTCCATATGGGTTCCTTCACGGGCAGTTGTATCCATGAAACACAGCAATGGATACGTTACGTTACTCCACTGATTAGCTTTTGACTGTTAAAACAAAGCTAAAAGAACCGTCTTTGATCAGGAACCAGTTAAAACAGCTCTCTGTGCTCTGTTTGTTCTGTCGGGTAAACTGACACCACAAATCTAATCACACATTTATTTTAAGATAGCATCACTGCATCAGTCTGGATTTATATAGTAGGAGTGGAAACTCTCTTTTTCTTTTACCTGAGTACCAAAAGTAACCTCTAACTCTATCATACCAACCTGTGATAATACCAATAGTAATAACAATGTCGTATCGTGATATATAAATGATTGTGTCTTAGGAAGTAGAGCAAATCATCTAATGATCAGCAGGTTCAAAGCATCCTTGGGCAAGATACTAAACCCTGAGTTACTCGTGATGCATTCATCAGAGAGTGAATGTGTGCAAATGTCAGAAAGACAGCAATTACAGATAGAAAAAAAGTGCTTGTATGAATGTGTCTGTGAATTTAAACATGTTTTATGAAGCGCTTTGAGTCCTCAATTAGTGCACTCAAAGCACAATAAGGAAATGGAAAGACCTAGTGGTTAAGCAGGGCTTGAAGGAGATGGTTAAAAAGCTTGACCCAAGATAAAGTATCCCAGGTAGAAAATATCCTTATTATGTGGCAAATACTGTTCAGCTTCTGAAGAGTTTCAAGGTTAAATTACTTTAGTTATCATTAAACTCAAGTATTAGGCAGTTATTTTATACTTGTACTTTAAATTTCCATGGAAAACACTATCTAGGCCTAACATGTCATGTGCTGTGTCACTGTCACTGTATATAATAGTGAGTCACTGCTATTGTCTTATAAAGCTGCTGCTGGCACCTTGTTTCAATTGATTCACATTTTGAATTAGACAGTCTGCCATCAGCGACAATCGCTGCTGCCTGCAAGTTACAATCACTGTGTATCTCTCTGTATTTTACTTTCTATATTGTCACAAATATCATAATCGTAAATAAATATCGTTATATAACTTTGAGGCTATGTCGCCCACCCTTTACCAGCATCTTACCTTACCTAAGATGCTCTTAAGTGCTACAGAGTAACTCAATCAACCTACTGTGGTGTTATTTTCAGTTAAAATATTACCTGCTCTAACCAAGGCAACCCAGAGGAAGCACCACAAGCAGTAACCGGGCCACTGGCTAACATCATTATTCTGACTGCCCGTCACCGGCAGCAGTCAACACTGTCGCTATGACTTGCCACCTCAGTAATGCCGGCGCGCCAGATGGAGGAACGCACAAATTAGTCACCGGACTTGTCTATTCCTGCCAGACTAACACATCTCTTGAACCAAGAGGGATAACGTTTCTGTATTTGCATTTCCAGACGCAATGTGCATTTTGTCAAACTAACAAATGTGTTTTTAATCGGAATATTTTTCTCTGTGTGCAGAGCAGAGGCAGCCTTAAGACTGTCAAACTGCTGAATGTGCTCAGGTTTTTTTTCATGGTGGGGATGGGAGCTGTGCAACCTTACTTAACTCTGAATAAATAAACACTACTTAAGAAAATGATTACATTTTACACGTTTTTTTAATAGGAAAACCCTGATGCTTTGTTGCCAAATGCTTTGTTGATTTGCTTGGGGTTCTGCTTTGGTTATAGTTGTGTTGGCTACCAAAAAGGTTAAATAACACTTACTCTTTGAGGTCTGCTTAAATGACTTGCTGGGATCTTTTCCTTTTTTTTTTTGAAAACTGCCTACAGCTATACAGAAGCCTTTCAAGCTGTGTGAGTGTCTGAGGATATTGCCTTACTACTGCTCGTCCCCTGGGAAGCCTGGGTTTCTGCACTGCCTCACACATTGTATCTGATAACATTTCCACTAATATCAATATTGTATAACTCAAATGCTTGTCACATCTCATTTTTCTCCGTTTCATCAGCAAAACAGACCTGACGAATTGTATTTCTTGTAATACGACAGCGCTCTTCACTTAATATATATTTGATCTGGATATTTGTCTTTCACACCAATGCACCAGACAGAGAGGGTGACTTTGTTATTGTTGTGTTTGATTCATGCCTATGTTGTGTTCAATTCAGGCGCACTTATACATCCATCTGTTTCCAAGAGAGTTTGTTAATTAATATCTTTGGTTCCCTCCCTGGTAGCTGCACCTGTATTCTCACCCATTCGTAGCACCTAGGATTTTACAAATCTGTCTTCAGCACAGTCAAGTATAAAGCAGAAATCAATGCCATCCATCCTGTTTCTTGTGGAGACAAAGTAAAGTAAAGCCATAAAGGTTAAGTCTGCCCGTCTGTCTGTCTTAATGGCAGAGTCGGTCCTCTTTAAGTAACGCCAGCTACTCAATTACACAAGAAAACTCACACAGGCAACAAAACAGGAGCAAACTTGTTAATGTGCACGTTTAGTTTAGTACTTGATCGAATGATTCATCAGTTTTCAGGTTTTCCGTTGTTTCCTCCTCGCAATCTATTTGACTGTCAGTTGGCCCGCGACACATTTAAGGATTAAATGTGCTCCATTTCCATTCCACCACGGCAAAAATCACATCTCATGTCTTGACGCCCGGCTGTCATTTCACAGCCATGCGTGGAGTATACCAGAGATCTCAATCTTTAATGCGGCTAATGTCAAACAGGGAGAAACGGAGAGGGAAGGGAAGAGAGGGAAGGAGGAAAAGACACAGAGACCAAGAAAGAGATGACAGCGGAAGAGAGACAAAGGCGAGAGAAATCAACAGTGATATTCTTGGACTGGATGTGAGGCGGTAAGTATGAGAGGATGGGGGGAAGGGAGGGAGGGAGGGAGGAGGAGGAAAATGTCACGGCCAACCTCTAATGAAGGGCCTTGCGGGAACTATAGTTAGATAAATTATTTAAAGGCTTTCATTTAAAAATGTCCAAAAAACTGTGCTGCGATGATTTGCGCAGGGGCTGGGGAAAGGTCAGCTGTGTGTTGGGAGTGCTTCATTAACCTCCCACCACCTCCCCACCTCAATTATTTCTGTCAAAGAGCACCTGGAGGGGAGGGGGGGGGGGAGATAGGGAAGACTGGAGACAGGGAGGGAGCGTGACTGCTGCGGTCGAGCTGATACCACTCTGCTGCTGGTGTGGCTGCCGCTCAGGAGATGAGAGCTGAGGGGCTTCGACTATGTTCAGCTTATCTCAGAACCTGGTGGCGGTCGTTTCCAGGTGGAATGTTTGGGTGACTTCAGTGTTATAAAATCCCCCGAGACGTGCAGGGGTAAAGGCTGGATGAACTAGTACATGTCCTAGTATGTCTGTGTGTGTGTTTGTGTATGTAAGTGTGTGTGTGTGTGTGTGAAGAAATGGGTTGGGAGGAAGCTGGCTGGTGCCTAGGGCTCGAGAGTGTTAAATGCTTTGATCTTGTAAAATGTTTTCTACAACCGTGGAGCTGACGGAGCTGCAAGGAAGTTTGATCGCTTAAACACATGCACACACACACACACATTCATATAAAGTAACTTTTTTCACATGTGTAGCAGGAGGTCGAAACTTTCTGCCATTTTTCACTCCATCACTTATCTCATCTCTCACGTTGCTCTTTTAACAGTCCATATGTTGAAAAACGTTACTTTCAGAGTAAAGTGTATGCGTTTATGAAGAAGAAGAAAGCATTTAATGGTTTAGCTGAATTATACTATTGGAACTGCACACAGTTTCAACAAACGTAGATACATTTGTGGTCCGAGGTTTACACACACCATACCCATCATCAAGGGTAGGACTGTCATGGTAATTTTGAGCTTTTAATGAATTCTTTGAACTGCTCTTTCTCCAGGGTGAAGGATTGTACAGCATACATATTTAATGTTTTTTTTTAAAGAAATGGACAGTTAAGTTTGTATTTATTTTGTATTTTCTAAAAAATACCTTGTGTTTTTATTCATAACCGCTTAGCAAGTGTTTGCAAACCACTTGCCATCTTCAGTATAAACACCATGGGACTGTGGCAATCTGCTCACGAACAAATCAGTTGCAAGGATGTTTTTGGTGTAGCACCGTATACGTCTCTTAGATAGCTTGCGTTAGATAACCGCTTTCAGCAATGACTCACAATTGGTCAGGGAATACTCCTTTTCTGTAGTGACTGGTGGTTCCTAGGTGGTCCTCAACAGATCTCTAGGCTTTACCTCATGATGTAAAATGGAAAGCCGTTCAATTTATATTTCCAGTTATCTACATGCCAGCATTATTGCTAACTACTACATAGTTTTATGTGGATTTGTTTGTGACTGATGACGTAATTTGGAAATGGTAAGCTAGACTATTAGCCACATCAGCACTGGATCTTTTACAGAGTGTTTTGCTACAAGACATGTCTTGAAACTGGGTACTGTTAGCAGAAAAGCTAGCAATAATTAACTAACATTAGCCAAAAAGAAAACCAATTTGATGCCAGCTTGGAGAAGAAGCTGTCACTAGCTGTCTCCCATCAACTTATTTTATCTTACCCTGCTTTTCTGGAATATATATGGCTCCATAAACAACTGAAATAATTGCATTAGCTTGCTGTAGGGACAGTATAGCATTGCATATTTTGCCAGAGGGTAAAGATGAAGCATGTGAAATAAAATGTCACATACTGCTAAGGTCATGATAATGCTCCACTTTGGGAAAAAAGGAAAACCCTTAATAGGTGTCTTCAAATGTTCCCAAGGCAGGAATTTATCTTAAACCTGTCTATCTTCCTCTCTTTTGCTCTTTGTCTTGTTATTCTGATCCCATCCCAGTGAGGCAATAGCAGACTAATTGTCAGGCTGTTCCTCTAATGCCTGATTTCAGGGTTAGAGGGCAGCTGTCGGCTCCCCTGAGCTTGTAAAGATGATAGTACCAGGGGGAGAGACAGTGAGAGAGAGAGAGAGAGATAGAGAGAGAGAGGGAAACATGAAAAAAGTAGATGGACAGAGAATCATTTTGCTTTGATTCCCTGAAATTTTACAGATTTTCTAAGAATCCACATGCAGGACTGACAACAGTCCAACAAGCTGCAATACATTCCAAAAGTGGCAATACGGAAGTAAAAAAAAGTGTTGAAGCTTGGCATATGATGGAAGATGGTGTTTCAGCATTATGTATTATGAGCTCTATTCAGCTAGCAAGTGTCGGGCTGTCTTCTACTTAAGAGCCTTAATATAGGCTGCTACATCAAAGAGGTGACTAATCAGGCAGACGGAGAGAGGTGTCACAGAGTGTCAATCCTTCAGGGCCGCTGCACGTCTCTCAGGAAGCCCAGTCCATCAGCTTTGACCTCAAATACCCAACACGCAGCACATGCACGTGCTGTGTATGCAAAAAACACACAAGCACACATAGTAGCGTGCAAACACAAATGCACATATATGCCCAAACACATGCATACGTCCATGTTCGTTTGCTAACATAAGCGCATAGATGTACTGTAGGCATGCTAACCCAGCAAAACTCATTTAACTGCAAATCAATGGGAAAGATGACTTGGTTCAATGATAGGTCTCTGTTGATGAGAGCTGATTAAAGAGGTAAAAAATGGAAACTCATCTTGATGTATTTGGGTCAATTTCACGTCCACAGCCGTTGCTTGGTCAGGGCCTATTTCTAGCAGAAGTGGTGGCGGTAATTAATGGGTGATAACGGACACATTTAATTGGCTGTAATCTATCCGATGAAGCGAGGAGCTTCCATTCTTTTGAGGACAAAGGCCCGTTGGGAGGGCGGAAGAATGTAGCTTCATCTTTAATGCTGCAGGCATACAGTGCAGAGTGGACCATACATCAGCATAACAATACAGCAACTCTGCGATGCCAAACAATTAAAAGCTACACTGCGCATTTAAGACATTGTAAATAGACATCCTTCACTGCGTGAGCATGGCTGCATCTTTCTCCATGAACAAAGTGCAGGATAAAAAAGTCCTTTCTACTTAACATAAAACTCAGCAAATCAGTTCAAGCAGGCGATGCACTATATGTACTCATAGGGTTTGGTTCTGCCCGAGAGCTCACTATACAATCTAGATCTTCCATATGATAGAGAAGAGAAAATGCAGTCTGCCAAGAACTCCTCCCAGAAGAGGGGTGAACACTTATTTGCATTGAAATGAACTGTCTGAGGCATGTGTGTGTATGTCTCTGCGTGTGGCAACAATACTTGCTCTGTGTGTTTTGTCAAGAGGGTGCTGGCTTGTGTGCATGGATCACTAGTGATGGGGGTGACTCTGCAATCTCACCACCCAGCCTCCAGCCCCAGGGGGACATGTGCATGTAGCTGTACTTACAAATAGTCTGTGTTTTCTGTCCATTCCAGCTCCACTGCCATGCCTTCTCTCCCCATTAATCCCCTATAGTACTGGCAAACATAGCAGTGTCAATGCCATTGAAATTACGGTATCATAGCTAATTCTTCACTCATCTGTAATTGTTCTAAATCAGATCCTAACCTTAATTACCATGGTTACCAAACAGTTAAGACACCATTTGCAAGTTTGGACGATTTATTTTTTTGATTGGGGATCTATTTTATGTGAGAGGTCATGGGGATGTAGAGCACATATTTCACCTCCGGCTCTCTTATAGCTAAGAGACAAAACAGTGGATGCTGCAGCATAAGCCTTCTGTACCTTACATGTAGTTTTGCACAAGCCAGCCTAAATCTTTTAAGCCCCGGGTTTGCCACAACATTAGTTTGGAGAACATCAAACAATAGTTGATTGAGTCTGGCAGCAAATCTGCTACGGGGCATGGTTTTACTTAATACTCACAACAAGAGAGATTGTGTTATGATTTCAACTGACAGTGCTGTTATTCTAAGAAAATTTCTATTGAATCTTGCCAGTTTACACTTGGTCTCAATACAACATCGCTCTCCTCTTCCCCCCCCTCCCCCATACAAAATGAATACTCCATATTTTTCTCCACTGAGAGCAATCAGCTCAGATTAGGGATGGGTACCGAAACCCAGCATTAAACAAGCACTGGGGCTAAAACACTAAGGCTCATATTGATAAGCTCTGACATTATCAGCTCCGCTGTCATTACTGAGAAATTATGATGCATTTTTACTGTTCCCTCTCCAGCAGAGAGAACCCTTTCTTGGAGTCTGTGTACAAGGAACGGACGCAGCTGTCTTTCTTACAGGCTTCAGCATCATGCAGCAATCACACACACAAACCCACAGAGACCCTGCTCTTAGTTAGCGGGCTATATGTTTAAGAGGGTGGTTAAGATATTATAGCGATGGTTATAATTCTCATAACTGGGCATTATGCAGTATACTTATATGCTTCACAATCTGCCACACAGTTATATTGTAAATGAGGCCCAAAAACTAAATTGTTTGGGGAAAGCCACACCCCTTCACCTTAGGTCTGACACGTTTGGAAAAAGGATTTAATCAGCATATAGCCACTTAAAATATTATCAATTGATTAAACTGCCACTTATTTCTCACTCCACTGATTGTTCTGTAAAAATGGTTCATTAACCTTGTGAAACAGATAAACAATGAGAAATTTCTCAGTGACACAGCGGTCTGACCCATACTGTAGTTAGCCAGACAAGAAAAGAAAAGAGTAAACTAGCAAAAACATTAAAAAAAAGTTAGTTTAGCTATGATCTTTAGCACTGTATTTTTATTAGTCATTGTGTGATAGCAAAAATCTGTAAAGCAATTAAGATCTACAGCAGTAAAAACAATATATTCCAACATTTGCCTCAAAATTCTGGTGGACTACAATTATAAAAAATACTCAAAAGCATCTTTTGGTAGTAATTGCTAGTAATACATTAATTAAACCCTTTAACAGAACTAATATTTATCAAATGTGATAAACAAACACAAAAAAGAAAATATAAAAGGGGGGAAATAATGTGGAAATCACAGACAGTCAAATCAATTATAGACAGTTCCAATAACAGAGGAGCATTTTTACCATTAGGCCTATGCAAACATTTTCTAGGGTAATAGAAAAAGTCATTAATGAAATTGCCTCTCTGCTCAACATTATATAGAAGACATTATGTGCGTTGTCTAAGATGAATTAAATTTAGGCTCTAATAGAAATTCAAGAAGGAAACTTTGGTTAGATTCATTCCCAGACTGATGTCGTCCTTTGCTCGGTTCTATTTTGTCACAAAGGCAAAGCTTGCAGTGGTCTTACAAACAGACAAGCACAATGTCACAGACTCACCAATCAATCATCTGTTTGTTAGCAGTAGGCCTCAGAATACATTAGCATAGCAACATTCACATGTAATATTGCTTTTATTTTTTTATTGACACAAGAATAAATGTATTTATTCTGTGTGTTGTTCCTGGCTCTGTGTGTATGTGGATGCCCACGAGTCTCTGTGTGTCTTATTGTCGTGACTTCAAAGCTCAGGCCTTATTGGTACGGTAGCTGAGCCCGCACTGATGTTCAAATTGAAAGCCCATTTTGTTACCACTCCATTATTCTGCCTGATTGCCTTCTTGTTAGCTGCTTTCTGTGGGAGGTTTTGATTTTGCCCTGAAAAACATGTCTGGCTGCTTTGACGTCATTTTTTTTCCAGCACTGAGGCAGCATTAGCAGGGATACTGCTGTTTGTAGCAAGTCCATATCCGGTCTATGACTATGTGGCTGTTAAATGAGCTACAAACTACCAAATAAATAGCAATTGTGTTTTAAAAATATTTAACAGCTGATTCTAAGTACGTTTAATCTCTTAAACTGACTCACTACCACTCTGCTGTGTACCCCTGCCTGCAAAGGCCCATTCTCCAACCTGTTTGCCAGATCCATTTGAATTGCTCAACAAAATTTGAGATGTGGCTGGCGATGCAGAGGTTTGGAACCAGAGTAAGTTGAGCCTCCCTGTGCAAAGCATTATCTATGGATCACAGCACGTCTCCACTGAGTGCTCTTTATAGGTAATCAATAGGCAACTGGCTTATGATGGCTCTCACTCATTACAACTCTTTAATAAAAGCCCACCCTGCGGTGACTGCTGCATTGAGCAGTATGAATACTGCCACATGGGAAACTAAGTCTCTGTTTACGCACAGGGAAGACTAAAACTCACAAACAAATATTGAGCACATCATACTTGCTAGCAGGCAGTTTAATCTAAATCATCTATAGCTGCTCCGACAGCATTACTCATTAAGAAATCTAGCCCTTTCTTACGTATCCTGTTGGTGAGGACTTCTAAAGTATCTCTGACTTAATCAATATGCACATCACCCAATTGATAGGGCGCTGTGTCATGAGAGTTTCCAGGAGACTCTCGAGAAAAAGGTGGCGCACCCGCTTTAATGCTCCAATCAATGCACTGCTGCCTGCATTTATCAGCGACTAAACTGCCAGACTACAATTCTCAAGCTGAAAGCATCGTTCTTGTGACCAAGAGAGCTGAGCTTCAATTTGCATGGTCTCACATAACCTTCAGCAACATATGGTTTCCTCTCTTATTCGCCCCTAAAGCTGGAGGTGTGTATCGTAGTAGCTATTTTCCAATGGCTGAAAAGCAGCTGTCCCATCTCTCCGTACATATGGAGCCAGGTGATGAAATTCATACTACACCAAAGTTTTTTTGTTTTTTTTTTTTAAATCTCTGTACTTTCTAATGAGGGGAGGCCTCATGTTAATCTATAGGTGGGTCACTTTGTTATATATAGAGGGTCAGGGGAAGAGGTCCCGCATGGATCAGTTTCCCATTACTTTGCCTTCATATGTCCAGGAAACACAGGGAGACAAAACTAGAGAAGGAAGTAAGTGACCCTGCTTCTACTACTGCATACGTCAGTACTCAATAAGCACAGATGTTCTCAGTCTACCTTAAATTACCCTACAGCATCTGTTTCAGCTTGCCATCGGCCACCCACACACACATATGTATGGATGCAAATACACAGCATCCTAAATGAAAACACAACAATATATAATTAGGGAAACCTACTGTAATAAGAAGTTTGCCTCCACTACTCTCTAATCTAAATACAAATATAAAACAATACAAAGCAAAGAGGCTAAAAATCATCAGACTTCTTCTGTAGACAGTGTGCAGTTATGAGCATCCTTAAGGTGCCAGTATCCGAGGGGAAGATGACCTTTCTCTTCCCAGAATAGCAGGCCTGTGGGAAACAAAGACTATGGTGACAAACACAAGAGAGTGACTGTGACCCCGCAGGGGCCAACACACATGCTCCGAACACAAGCTCAACTCCAGAGCTTGCTCACCTGCGTGCAACACACACACACACACACACACACACACACACACACACACACACACACACACACACACACACACACACATAATATATATATATTAAAACTTTTGTTTCAAATCAGTGATTTCTTCAAAATTGGATTTCAATGATAAAATGAACAACAATCAGAGCTGAAATAGTTGAAGGAATATCTTTGTGGACCATGTTGGCATTAGATGAGAAGAGTTAGATGAGTCACATAAGAAGTAAAACACCACACACATACGTTGGTAAATAAGCCACAACCGTCTCACGGGTAGCCAAACTTAACAGAAAGACTAAAAATCAAAGAGTGAATGATAACAGTAGCAGCATTTTTCTGTATTTCATTGCTTTTGAAGTTCACGTGGCTGTCTACTTCTTGACCGCCTATAGTGACGTCCGGGACTCTCGTTGTCATGGTGCGGTTGCCAGGCAACTCCAAGATGAGTGAGCTCACAAATGACCATGAGCCCTACCCAGTTCAGACTACAGAAAACAATGAAAGAAAAGAAAAAGTGTTCAAAACTTTAAGAGAGAATTGTGTTATTTTAGAGTCACCTCTCAAATAAAAGCCCCCTTCTGCCCCCAGCCCAGCAGATATCATATTACATACATATTTTAGCCTAGCTTTAAAAATAAAAACAATTCAAATTTAACTCCATATGATTCCTAAGATTATGGGTAGATTTATGTATTTAACCCTGTGTCTGCACCTCCTTACTGCTGCCTCTTTCCAGTGAGTTGTGTGTGTAGAAGCATCAGCTCCACCACATATTACACTTGCATCAGAGTCACTGTTGTTTTGTGAACTTTTTTTGTTGAGAAAAACAGATTCTCCTTGGGATGAATTGTACTATTACTTAAAAGATACTGTATTTTTAGTAGCCTTGTACACCTCTGTTGAAGTGAAACCTTTAGAGTACTAGCTAAAATGGAAACTTATTAACTTGTCATTGGTCATTGGGTTACCTTGAATGAGGAAATAGTAAGTTTCCCTGGACCTTTAAGATAAAATGTCCCTGGTGTAGCAGCATATTTCCATATATTCGTTTTTTTTTTTTTTTAAAAACAACCATGAAAGAAAAAATAATTTTTTGAAGAAAAATGTGAGAAGAAGATACTGAAACAGTTTGCTATCAAAGCACCGTGAGACCACATCTGTGTAGTATAGATGTGGTTCACAGTAAAGGAGAACATCGAGGCTTGTAGAGAAATGAGGCGAGAGAGGCTGGGGATTTGCTTCTCCATCCACGCAGACTAAATATTTGATGGGAGGAGGTGGTGGAGAAGACAGAAGCTGAGGGGAGAGGAGGAGAACCATGGGTGCATCTCCTTTGGGAGTAATGTAAAGTGTCCCAGGCATGCAGAGGGGTTGGCGGGTCAGCACGTTACAAGAGCTGCCACAAACCTCAAGGTGAATAATTCATCTATCTTGGGTCAACAGTAGAGCAGAACAAAGAAGCTAAGGCTTTTAGCACTTGGGCTACACTGAAGGAAAAAGCGAAAACTATGCATCAGCTCGGTTATGAAAAGGAGGACTGGGAGCAAACACGGAGCATAAAAGATAATGTTAAAGCCTTGGCTGGTACTGAAAGTCAGATAAAGTTAATTATGTGGCCACTGTTGCAAGGCGTTAGATGAAGGGTCCACCTTGCATTCTTATCACCAACACATACATAGAAAAGAAAACAAGGAGATTTGTATAAATCACCACAGCAGTGTTTTGTTTATGCTCCTAACATCTTTTGATCCTGTGTTTCCAAAGCGAAGATGTTAGAAAGTGCACGGCATGTGCAAAGCTTTCACCGCAGAGGTCAAGAATCTGCCTATAAAATATGATCCCAAGCAGACTGCATACTCTACATTCCACGTGACAGTGTGACGTAGACGTTGATGTTTATATCCCCTCTATTGACTTTGAAGGGCACAGAAAGTGTGTGTGTGTGTGTATCCTGCACTCACGCTTGTGTGACAGAACAGATCCTGAAAGTAAATAAGGCACTAAAGTGGGAATTTTCTCAGTGTTTGCGCAGCAGTGACAGTGTGCCCTATTGCACTCGCACGCAAGCACACACACATATCCTGATAACGGTCTTCTGTGTCTGTGCAACTGGTGTGGTAACAATATTATTTACAGATGAAGCTGCACTGAATTAATTATGCAAACAATGTGCAATGTGCATTCTAAATGATAATACTGTACATCGCCAGCAGCCTATTTAAATATTAATCTTTCCTTTATTAAATGAAATTTAACCATTAGCAATGTTGCAGCACTGAAAAGGCAACGCGCTTGAAGCGTATTCCATGGAGATAAACATCTCAAGTGACGCTACTGATTTCTGAGCACACCGTTAGCTCGTAGTTGAATACTGAAGTCATGTGCTACATTTGAGAGATTTGTTTCATGTACGTCTTTAACACCGTGCAGCTTACAGATGACAGTTTATGTCAGGGAACTTATTTTACATGACAGGCCACACATAGCCCACTTTAATCCTAAGTGGGCAGAACCAGTGAAACTCTCCTTTCTGTAGACAAAACGAAGTTTAACTGCTAATTTGATCCCTGCAATATATGATTGCAAGAAAAAGCAGCATTTCTTTATCAGGTTTTTCTAGCAGATAAAGAAATGTTCCTGTATTTAAAAAAAGCATCTGTCAGAATGACTCTTTGAGTTTAAATCGTGAGAAATTATTGTGTAAAACAACATAAAAGGTTTTGATAGCACATTGCTCGGACTGTTCTGTAATTATAAATCAAAAGGTTTCTGTTAATTCACAGAAAACAGCCTTTTAAAAGAAATAGTGGAACATACAGGACTTTTTCTGTCATTTAATTGTTAAATTGTATTATTTTATTACTTTGGTGCAGTATGAATGGCCATGTAGGGATGCTTTTATCAGGATGAAAAGCTGTAAAACTTGAAAATATATGAAAATTAAACAGTTAAAAGTCAATAACATGTGCTGTCGTTCACATTTTCCAAAGCCATCTATTGGAGTCTGTATAAGGCTGATTATTATGGCATTATTGGAATATGAATTCTGGAGTCATGATAAAACAAAAAAAAAATTGTGAGTGAACCATGATCTTGACTGAACATCAGTTGATGAAGAAAATAATGAAAAAAAGTTCCCTCGAGCTGTAAATGAGGATAAGATGGACAGACAGATCAGACAGACTGACGACAGGAAAAAACAAACTAAAAAACAACAGAATAAAATAGAACTTACATGGTATAAGTAAATAAAATTCCAGTGTTCATACCACTCTTGTATGATAGAAACATGACAAAAAAAAGCTGTGTTATTGACTGTATGAGCAAAATACATCAGTTAGAGACAGTGCAGAGACTGGCTGGCATATGATGAGATAATGGGGTATATCTGTCAGTGAAATATGCCCAGAAGGGGCAGTAATGGGGTGTGGGTCTCTAAAGGGGTAGGGTTGGGGGGGCACACTGTGGCAGCATTACGCTGGTTTTGTTTGGTTCAGTGAGAATGACTATGGGTGACCGAGTGGTTTTCCTGGCCGCATTAAAGTGGAACTTCTGTGTGAAAGAAGACAGAGGTGACAAAAAATGACAGTCGCAGATGTAATATGACTGCCACAGCAGGGACGCCTGAAAATCTCAAGTGCTTTGCAAACAGTGACCTGTTTGAAATGCGGGTGTATCACACGAATCCAGACAGAGGTGATAAAATCTATTTTATTCATTGTTTATTATGAGTGTCCTTGCCGGAGACAACAAAATCAGAAGCCTGTAGAAATGCCATTTGTTATTTATTTTGCAAAACTGTGCTTTTTTCTCTCTCTCCGTGTTCAAGCGGCGGACCCATTCGTGGAGGTGCGCTTATGAAAGCCGACAGCCAACCTGACGCCGGGTGCGAACGCTGATCCAAAGCGGGCCGGACAAATGTCTGCACACACACCAGCACTCTGTCGCTGCCTGCCCGCGGAGATGTCAAACACGATGATGTGGGAAGAAGCGGGAGGAGAGCTCTCTGCTTGCCACTACCAAGTCAGGAAGCCCAAAAAATTCTCATGCGAGGACGCGGATTCATACGTATGAATACACGGGAGCCATCGTCACACATGCACTCTAATCTGAATGACAACAAAGTGGCCCACGAATCTAATCCAGGCTGTGACTGGAACGATCACCTGTTTTTAGCAAACACAGCTAATGCTGGCCTATTCATCTCACTCTTTTGTCTGGTTTCGACAACTCGATAATTGTGTTACACATGTCAGGCCCCCGGAGCCAGGACAATCCTGCAAATCGTTTCAAAGTGCCCCAAATTCATTAATTACAGAGTGTGTTAATCTCATTGAGATGGGAGGGAATCGGGTGAGGAAAGGACCCTCATAACTCATCCAATTAAGTAATTGGGTGCTTCTTGGATTTAGAGGGAATGAAAGGAGCAGCTCCACTGAAAGTGAAGACTTATGTTTCATCACTAAGGATACGGTACCTACACATTCATCTACAAAGCAGAAGTTACTGTGTTCAGTAACCCGATCTTAGCTGTCTAAAAGCTAAACATTCAGCTTTTAGAAGACTATTTGTCCAATAAATATCCAAGATTTAAATTTTAGTGAAGATTGCTGAACTAGCTACTCCAAGGAACCACAGGGAAGGGAATTACTGTGGATGTATTTCTATAATGAAAAACACCCATTCTACTTCATCCATCAGCTTAAAAACATTTTCTGCATCTTCTGTTGCAGTGATTCCCAGGGTGTAGGCCAGGTTCCCCTGGTGGTAGTTTGTAATATTATTCATTACTCATTGCTCTGACTAAATTTGAAGTTTGTGTCCTAGTGGCAGGTGGGTCACACATTAGTCTTAACCTCCTAAGACGCGAACTCTTCCACAGCATGCATTGCAATGAAAGTAAAAACAAAGAATTACCAGATTTTTTTTTTTACCTTTTTTTTGTTTTTAAGAAAAATAAGAGTCACATATGAGAATATTCATTTAAAAATTTGATAGAACAGTAGCAGTATAATGTCCTCGTAAGTGGATATCAGGCCCGTGTAGAACAAAATTGAGTATTTTGGTCTAAATAACCAAATTCTATTTCATTTTAAGCGCACTGCCAGGTTTGGTGCTTTGTTAAAGATCCCGTAATTCCCCTAAGTGCTTCACATCGCAAGAAAGGCACTATGTACCAAATGATGAACAAATCAACAAACACAAAGCGGGGCTCTTTCCGAGACGCTCCTCTCAAACTATTAGTAAAAGTACATTATGTGGCTTGATGGAACAATAGAGGCAGGCATTTATTCCGGCGAGAAAAGGGCACGTGAAATACGTCTTCTTCTTCGTTTTCTGAGGGTCGATAAGACCAAGAGAATGATTTGTGTATGCTGGGTGTGGATATGTGTGTGTGTGCATGCTCATTGAGCAGTCTGCCTGTCTGACTGCGGAGCAGCCCAGATTATGCATGAATCTGGCTGCTTATCAGCTGACCTTTAAATTGGAGCCGCGGAGTGACTGCAGGCCCAAGGGCTGACGCTCGCAACTGATTGGCTGCTCCGCCTCAGACCTGCTGACAATAGAAATTAACAGAGACAGGTGGGCATATCCGCAGGCGCAAGGAGTATTGGAGTGGAGGGAGATAGAAAGAGGTAGGCGGGAGGGGAATGGGGGGAGTGGGCGGCATTAATATAAAACTATATTTCTACTATTTTCCTCAACTTTGTGTCTTTTCTTAAGCTTTAGGAGAGAAAGAAAAAAAAAAGTCATTATGTGCTGTGAAGCATGCTAACAATGCAGCAGGTAAGGACAGGCAACTCGGTATACCTGGATTTCATCTCTTGCTCACTCATGCTATATCTTCTTCCATTTCTCTTTTGGCTCTCTGTTTCTCCCATTCATCTCGTATTGTAATGGCGGAGGGGTTTCGGCAGGATGTGATGGTTTGATAGATATCTCCAGTTGGAGGGGGGCTATGTGGAAAGAGGAGCTGAAGATGAGGTGTGTGTTCTGATGTCCACTGGGGGAAAAGGAGCTCTCCGTGCCTGTGGAAGATGATGGATTATAGTGGGGGCATAGGCTTATGTGTGTGTTTTTGTGTGTTTGTGCGAGCGCGGCTCCTCCATAGCGTTGCTATGTACACAACGAAAGCGTGGCAGTGAATTAATTTTTCACAACAGCAGCTGGAAAAGGTCATTAAATAAAGCAAATGTTTGTGACTGGGAATCCCCAGGAATTAGCTTCAACATCATACACGCCACAGTGCAGTGGTGTGGCAGTAAATGGGAGTATTATGTTGTATTGTGGACAGGAGCACAGGTGGTTGAGTACACAGGCATACGCTTGGCCTTCTGTCTTATTAAAATGAGCCGAGGGAAAAAAAAAAAGGATTTAATTTCCTTGTGTTTCTGCTCAAGATGGCCTTTTCTCTTAGTATCATAGTTGAACACAGTGGAATAGGTCTCCTTCCTCATGACTCTCCATGTCCTTGTATCAGGGTGTGATGGAGGGGGTGGGGGTGGCGGTTGTCTGGTGAACCACCTACCCGTGTTTATTTCCATTCAATTCCAAACATCGGCTGTAACTGAGCCGCCGTATAAATAAAAAAGGCCCAACGTGACCTGTGAGTGTGCCTGTGACCACGTCATGTGATACTCAGATAGAGCGCGGTCATGAGATAAGATACAGCCACAGTGCTGCATCTGTCACCAACACAAAAACCTCACCAGTTGTCCAGACACAGAAGACAGAGAGCCACTATCACAACTTGTAGAGTGTGTGTGTGTGTCTGTGTGTGTGTCTGTGTGTGTAGGCTCAGCAATGCATGTGGGCGAGACCCTATCATAGCTGGCCACATTCCTAGCAGAAAGATAAAAGAGGCTAAATGAACCAGATCACTGGTGTGTGAGCAATAAGTGTGAATAACTGTGTTTCTGTGGGTGTGTGTGTGTGTAAGAGAGAGAGAGAGAGACAGCGAGAGTGCGCTTGTCAGTGATGAATAGGTGTTTAAGGACCTACACCTTACAGATAAGCGAAGAAAATTATCAGGGCAACAACAACAATGCTACCCTGGGAACCAGACGAATCTGCGAGCTCATGTTTCATTCGCTGTGGCAGAGCACGCCAGGCCCTCCTCCTGGTCGTACAGATTTCTAAATGCTTAGTCTCCGCTACACCAAACACAACAGCTTTAATACGACAGCTGCATATAAAAGCTATATGATTGAGCAATTTCGATAAACACACAACCAAGATGCTTGCCACTGATGTGGAGCACCCTGTTAAATCCACTTTTGTCTCTATTAAAGGAGTTGGATGGATAGAGAAGAACAAAAAACTGAACTTGAAGACTTCATCTGAAGCCAAGCACCAACATCTGGGGCTGAAAAATGAAGCAAATATGAAAGTCCAAAAAATGCAACTTAAATAGCCACTTGAGGCTGGCTGTGAAAATAAGCCATCCCCAATAAACACAGTTTGAAATCCTTCGCTCTCGCCTGTCCTTCTTAGTTTGTCCTTATTTTAAGTTGTATCTTTTCCCTTGATAACCAACCGGTTATAACAGAGGGCTGCCCCTCCCTGCACCTGGCTTTGTCTTCCTGCCAAAACAGAGTTCTTCCTTCCCACTGCTCCCCAGTGCTCGCTCATAGGGGATCATCAGAAGTGCTTTGAGATGGCTGCTACTGTAAACTGAAAACCGATGTTAATTTTAATTGAATTATAAATGCACAACTTAACAGCAGAAATGTTTAGGGAGTATACTGTGGGGTGATTATTTAAATAACCAGTCTGTTGAATTGTTTTAACGTCCCAGCTATGCTTCGAGCCACTGAAGTGACCATTTTTGGGTCCCACTGGAAGTGATTTGTGTCGAAAAGACACCATGTATGCAGGACTTTTTTAAAATTTAAACTCGAGTTAGTATTCATAGTTTTCTTTACATCTGCTCAGCTCACCAGGTCCTATTTATCATAAGGTAACATAACCGACTGTGAAAAAGTGGAATTTAGTAATAAAGAATCTGTATTCACTGATCTAGCCAACATCTAATCTACTAAATAAAATCAGTACTGGCATACATTTCATCTTCATTCACAACCCCACAATATATTTTCGATGTTGTTTACTCCGCTGCAGAGTCCCTTCCTGATATGATGTACAGTACGGCAGATGAGTTCCCATCCTTTGAGCTCAGAAGAGGAATTTGCTGGATGACGGAGCACATCTCTCCTTCTTAAGGAACATTGTTGCATTTCATTAGGGATAAGATTCATCACATCAAGAAAACAAGAGAGCCATGCAAATCGTATTGGAGAAATTCCTACACTGTCCTCAACATTGTCTCTAAAACACACACATGCACACACACATGCACACACACAAGCACACACACATGCACACGTAGACAAATACACAAAGAACAGTTGATAAACAAAAGACACAAAGCAAACAAAAGCTGAGAGCGTTGATTCAGGAGACAAAAGGGTACATCAAGGATGGTGATACTATGTGATTGCTCATTATTGTGCACTTCAAAATGACGCATTACTGTGACAGTGGGAAGAATGGCAGCCAGCAGCCCGGAGTTAAACAGGCATATTTTTCTCTCTTTGAACAATGACAGAGGCCTGGATCCCAAAAAGACTGAACATGTGGGTTGGTGGGTTGTAACGCTGTTCTTCTGGTCAGAGGGCCAGCGCTCTGTCTGAGTGAAAGGACACCCGAGGGTCCATTCTGGAGATGGCTGTTAAGTTCCGTCTCTGACCTTGGAAAAATGGCTCAGATAAGGGCTGTATACAGACCAATTTAACAGGTCACAACCCTGTCTCAGAGTGGGAGCGACACAGCGGAAGCGTGGGAACACAGCCTAAGGGATCTGTCCCGCGATGAGATGTCGGTGATATCTAACTGTGGCCCTGACCCTGCAGCAGTGGCTGTCAGCCTATTGATTCGGAGCTCGAACAACTGGGCAGACAGAAACAGAGTCAGGTTGTGTAGCCTCATCTGGACCGGCGTGCAATGGTATATGTGCAAGTATATGTGGGGCATGTCATAGATGTGTAGTAAAGCATTGTGTGCCCAAGGCTGGCAGACAGACAACAGTGAGCAGGGAGAGACAGAAAGCACTGAAGGCAACAGCTGCATATGGGATACAACAGATCTATTCATGACAGACGTACACAAATGTGGACACAGGCACACACATTTGGCATGAAATGGACAGTGGTCCCGTTGTGGCGCAGGAGATAAGAGGGATGCCATGCAAGCTCTGTGAGTTACAGTGTGGGAGTTACCACACACAACTAGCCGGCCTTCTGTGTCTTCTACTGTATTAACACAATGATCGTGCCTGTCTGCTAGAGGCTCGGTCTGAGGCGCTGAGACAGCCGACTGAGTGTGGGATGGACCTGGAGGTGTATATAAGTAATATTAGATAATAGATGGACTTCAATGAAAGCTTTGATATTGATATAAACAAGCCATAAAACAGAAGAGAGAAACAAAGACAAAGGCACACAGAGAAAGACTGTGAGAGAACAACAACCCTGAAATGTTTGTGGATTAGGCAGAAAGAACTCTAGTTCTAGTTCACACAGTGTTTGTTCCCCCCTCCCAAAAGGGAAGCATCTATTCTCTGTATTTGAAGTTATATCTTTCTCTGTTAGAGGGGAGTGGGTAGAACAGAACATGAATTGTGACAGCTCATCTAAGGCTTCAGACGGTGATCGGGGGGGAAAACACAAGGAAATTATCCAGCTATCTATGAACTTACAGTATATAGACGCTCGCTTGCACCGACATACTTTACTTTGGTAACATTTTCAGCCTCAACTCTCGTCAAACTTTACAGGAGAGAAACTCTGCCGGATGCCTATAAACTACTGAAGAGGAAGCTCTGTCCTTGTTTAGCAGATTGGGCCCTGTGCTTTGGCAGCTGTATGGACCTCTCTCTGGCAGAGGCTGGTCTCAAGAGGTGGATAGCAGAGACGCCTGCCAGGTGAGAGGTTGGCTCGGATTTAATCGATGCCTGCCAGAGGAGGACAGAGGAGCAGTCGAGGCAGGTGGACAGGGCGCCACGGTAACTACCAGGCAGATATATTCATGGTGAGGTTCACCGGCTGACTCCGGAGCTTTTGGTGTGGCGGAGAAACTCGCGCTTCAAAACGGTTTAGGGGATTGATTTGACAGCTAATTTACGGAGGAGATTTGCATAAGGCCGTGCGCTAATAAGGCGGGCTTTCTTGTTCCCTCCTTTGTCTTTTCTCACTATCTCAACAAACAGATAAATGTAAGCGAATTAAAGAGACAACAGATTCAAATTGGATATTGATTAAGAGACTAAAGCCTTGTGTTTTCTCCCGTTAAAGCTTGTGTTTAGATGATTGATTCACAATGTCAGTCTCCACACCCTGCTGTGGTGTTTGGGGCTGGTTGTGCCTTTAAGCCTTCAATGGGTCCACATCATGTCACACCATCCTAAGTGCTTTGACACAGCCACACAAAGAGCCCTGCCTATCTGATGCCAATCTCCCCAGGTCCTGGTGTCACCCAGGTGCAGCCTTTCAGTGAGAGCAAGGACAAAGTCTCCTCCTCAACAGCACTGCACAATGCCGCCTGACTGACAGCAGAAAAGACAAAATTGAGCTTCTCTGTCAAGTGGATGCTTAAGTGGAAGGAGGAAAAGTAAAAAGGACTCGAGGGCAGAAGCTTTGAGTCTACAGCAAAGAAAATGCAGAAAACAGAATCCCTTTTTAGTTGGACTCAAATAAAAAGAGACACTTAACCTCTACGTGGCATTTCTCAGGGCTGTCAAATCACCTGGTTCATGCCCCTCCCCCCGTGACTGCTGCTCTGCAGTCATGCCAATATTAGAACAAGCTTACACAAGATCTGCTCCAAAAGACAAACACCTCCCACATCATCTGTCCTTGAAACACTCCAGAGCTTGGTGCCTGAAACTCACTTCTCTTGTTCTTGAAGAGGTTAAAAACGGTGAGGATCTGCCTGAAGTAGGGCACCAGAGCTTCTCCCACCTTGTCTGCAGACATCACCAGGTGCTGCAGGACTTTCACGGTGGTGCACATCACCTGATGGTTCCTTGTGTTCAGGGCATCTGAAGGGCAGCAACATAATTTGATATCAGTTAGCAATATCAGTTAAATACAGTCAATTTACACATTGTTTCTTCATGTAAGTGAAGGCGATGATCTGCGTTGGGAATGGGTTTAGCAGACTCCCTTTTCCTTGAAAGAATTTTCCTTAAAGCAGAGCTTTGATTTAGACTAGCTTGTCTGCAATCAGTGATTTCAAATGCACTGGGGAGGCAGGAGTAAGTGAGAGCCAATCACTGGGCTATTTGGCCTACAGCTGCACTTAACTCCATCTCCCACCGATAGAGAGAACAAAAGAGAATGATGGTGGGAGAAATGGAGAGCTCGTGATCCAGAGAGACAAATATGGAGAGGAAAAAAAGGGGGAGAAAACAACATAAGACAAATGTCAAATCAGAGATTAAGATAGATGAAAGACAGAAAGGAAAGGGCTAGAAAATAACTTGTTATTAGCCTCTAAGACTGGCATATTCATACTTGTTGTTTTATTTCGGCTGCTTTGGATTTTATGTGGCCCTTTGAATGAGCTCTGGTAATTCCCTTTGTGCAGTCTAAAATAGTATATCCCCACCAAAAAAAGTTAGGTCTCTTCATGAAACCTTTAACTGTCATTTGACGCCTACTTTCACAAAAAGGGGTTTGCAATACCATCACACTGACTATTCTGCTTGTAAGCACTTAGAAAAACAAATATGAAAGGCATGAAAAAAAGAAAAACCTTTTAAAAGAAATAGTCAAAAACAAAGAAATCAGCTACGGAGTGCAAAAACACTGAGAGCCTGTGGTTGATGGTGAGGAAAATAGGAATAGCAGAGAAATGCCGCTATTATACAGTTTCAATCTGGTAAAAGATACTAGGACACGGCAGAAGTATTAAAGCCAGCCATTTGACTTTAAAGATGCAATGAATGAGGATATCAACTGCTCCACGCTAATTTAGAGAAACCGTAGCCACAGGTTTTGCTTCGTGGTTATGCTACTGACTTTGGTTAGTAAAGCTGTCGTAATATTAAATGCCACAGAACAAATGTCAGCCGACAGGCAAGTCAGTCAAGATAGGAATCAAACAGGTTTGCCTTTCAGTCATGTTGATGATGACGACATTCAAACACAATAAATTGTTTGTTTAACGTGAGGTGACACAAATTCACAGGAAAGCTCTTTCGTCATCTTGGCCAACTGGAGGTATCTGGTTCCTCCTCTTCATAAACTGTTGATGTAGCAACTAAAGAGATTTTTGTTTCTGTTACAGGGAACAAAGGCCACAACTTAATGACTGACTCTGAATCGACTTTGCTTTGGAGATCTTTTTAGAATTTCAGCTTGATTATCTGTTCAGCATGGACTGGTTGTAGCAGTTTTCTTTAACAGCAGGTCTCTACCATTCCCTGTCGTGGGTGGTAGAGGCTAAAAACAGAACTAAAAGGCAGGAAATACTTGATATTCACCAGAAGCCAGAAAGCCGTTCTGGGAGTTCATCAACTGCTTATTTTTAGTGAAAAAATGCTATTTAAAAAAAACATTTAAAAACTAGGTAATAGACAATCCTTACAAAACTACTGCAATAAATGGCATCCCTCTCTTCCTGTCAACATGGACCGCTTACCTGCAAACCCACATGTGAATGTTCCTTAGCACTTAGACAACATGAAAGCTGGGGGTTCCAAAAATTCTATTGAAATGTTGAACCTGTTTATAAAGATCATCAGAAACATGGCTAAATGACAAAATGAGTGGCATAGTGCTTCACACCAAAAGAAAAAGTTTGCTAAAAATAAGTTTTAAATAAAAAATAAAGGTGAAATTTCTTTTCACTGCCCTCGAGTCACAAAACCTAACGAAATAAAACAATTGGATTACACACACACACACACACACACACACACACACACACACACACACACACACACACACACACACACACACACACAACACACCTAACACACATATCATACACACAAATATTATTGTACACACACACTGATTGGACAGTGTTGAAACAGCACTGCATATTTGTGGAGGAGTTATTTAGGCTGTCCTTCGTGATAAAGTCTACAGATTATCATAAACATAAGCTGCTCTGAGTTTTGTATTTTTAGCACAAACTCATGAACACAATTTCTACCGGCAGCACGTGTTATATACTGTACACTGTAAAAAAAAAAAATCCTAAAAAACAGTAATATTCCGGCAGCTGGGGCGCCAAAATAATACCAAAAATAACAGAAAATAACTTTCTCATGAAAATACGGTTATTTTCAGTAATGACAATACAGTTTGTTGCCCTAATTTTACATGGGATTTTGCCTTTTTCAAGTGCTTTTAAACATTAAATTAGGAACATTTTAATGTGATTAAACAATGAAATATACCATAGTAAATGGCCTGTATTTGTATAGAGCTTTACTAGTCCCTAAGGACCCCAAAGCTTTACACATCCAGTCATCCACCCATTCACACACTGGTGATTGCAAGCTACATTGTAGCCACAGCCACCCTGGGGCGCACTGACAGAGGTTTATAGGTAATTTCATTAAACAATGAAATTACCTATAAACAAGGTCAATGAATGCGGCATTATGAGTAATAATACTTAAATGTACAGAAATATACAGTTAACAGTTGGTTTAAATAATAATAATGGATTGCATTTATATAGCGCTTTTCGAGACCCTCAAAGTGCTTTACAATTCACTATTCATTCACTCTCACATTCACACACTGGTGGAGGCAGCTACAGTTGTAGCCACAGCTGCCCTGGGGCAGACTGACAGAAGCGAGGCTGCCATATCGCGCCATCGGCCCCTCTGGCCAACACCAGTAGGTGGTAGGTGTAAGTGTCTTGCCCAAGGACACAACGACCAGGAAGACGTCCAGGGGCTCGAACCGGCAACTTCGATTACGAGCGAACTGCCAACTCTTGAGCCACGACTCGCCCTATAATAATATTATTTGATGTAAAAAAGTTTATAGAATCATTTTATATATTTTCATTTGAATTTAACAGTTCAATCTTTCAAATAACGGACAAATATTTGTGAAATTATGATACATTTGTGAATGTATTTTAACAATCTAAATATGCATATGTACAGACAAATATCATTTAAAAAACAAGAAAATTATGTTTTATTACATTTACAGTGATTTTATCGTTAATTTACATTTGAAATGTAAAATCACAGTCTATTTATGTAAATTTAATGATATTCTAGAAGAACAGTACAAAACTGTAAAATACACAGTAAAATACTTTTATATTACAATTTTTTTACAGTGTATGCTTCAAGATGAGTACAAAATTGATTGTAACAAAATTGATAGCAACACTATATGAATAGCCCTGCATGTAGCTCAAAGGCTTCCAGAAGTGAGAATAATGACTAATTAACTTCCAGAAACTGCTACTGTGAGCCCCTGTCTAAATGAATGGAGCCTGGAAGTGGTTCTACCTGCCTCTAACTAACCTGTAACAGTAACTAACCCAACCAGTGGGATTACATGTTTGTGTGCAGCCAAGTTAAACCCTTTGTCTTTCAGAGGAATTGGAGGGACATTTGCGATCTCTGCCATGACAGAATTCTTCCATGAATCTCTATTCATTCATTCATGGATCTCTGTTTTTCTGACTGTTATTTAAGTCTTTTGTACATTAGAATCAATATATATTTCAAGTCATTAGTAAAAATAGTAATTTACCCATACCTAGCTGCAGCACCTTATTCGAACTCACATAAGACTAATCGAGAAAGAGGAAAAGGACACCAGCCCTAAAAGATTGTGTGTGAGCAGCAAAGAGAACAGCGTACTGCATCACTCAGTGCAAGTGTTAAAACAGCTAATATGCAAACATGGAGCAGTCCCGAGCACACGGAGCCAAGCCACACTCTCATACACCACTCACACATCACACACACAAGCGTACCCGTACGTGTGCGCGTACATGAGTGCACATTCCAGTGCAAGCATTTTACAAGCAATGGGACAAAAATGTCAGCCTCAGTCACGAGCACAGGCAGTGCTGAATGTGGCAGTAACAAAACACGAACCAAGTTACGCAATGTTAGAAGAGTCACATAAACAACATGAGGCTCAAAGGTTCAAGGAATATTGCATACGGCATTCATAAAAGACTATGTGAACCAGGGCCACTGCTTTGTGTCCATCTGAGAGCAGGAGAATGAGAAGGAGCGTGACTTTATCTGTGTCGGCGACAATGTGCAAGTGTGTGAGTGAGCGAGTGAGTGAATGAGTGTGTGCTGAATGAGCAAATGTATTGTGCTTCACGCCATCTCTCCATCGTTGCCTTAGTGTCTCCCCCGGATAGACAAGCGCAGTGATATCTGCCATCACCGAGATAAGGTGGAATGTGGAATGACAGGAATTTCAAACCTACATAACAAACAATGAAATTCTAATTACCAGCCAGCGCAAACAATTTTCCCTGCTGTGACATTTGGACCGCGGGACTGTTCAATTATTCATCAGCACTCTTGCCTCACTGCAAAAAAGAAAAAAAAAGAAAAAGAGAAAGGAAAAAAAAATTAAAAGAGCCAGAGTGGAAGGCAGCCGAGGGCCTGATATATTAATGCTGGTTTAAAACCTGTGTTGGGACAAATCTGAATAATCATCTATTCATGCTAAGGCCTGTTTCGTATTCAGCGTGGAAATAAAACAACGCTGACCCCGTATTCCGCTTCCTGTGAAATGTCAGAGGCAGGGGCGACACCTCGGAGAGTTTAGCAGTGAATTGTTCTCGCTCGGGGTATAAATACACTTCTGAGATCAGATGAAGATGTTCTCGTGCAGAGGCGTAACTGAGGATCTCCTTGTAATGAAAGTCTCATTTTAGTTCAAAGCCGAACAAATGCTCTGCCAATCAACTGCACGCAGGCATGGCTCAGAATCTTCCTCCTTGTTTAAGGACGCCAGAGAAAGCCCAAAACAACGGCGTTTCAAAAACATTCTGCCTTGTCTCCTGAGTCACCTTGGATCTGTTTGGCTGAACAAAACCATTTTTTACGACTTTACTTACACAAATTGATGTTTCATAGCAAACCATTTGTCATTTCAAACACACACCGGGAAAAAAAAAGCCTTCTGAAATGCGTCAACGCCACAAAAATATATTAAATGCTCTCGCCTCTTTTCCCACAGTAAGGTTTTCTTTCTAAAGCAAGCAAAAGGGAGCATGGTGTACAGTAGGAAAGAGTTCAGTCTTTAAGTCACTGAGGACGGGGCCTCAGAGTATAATGTCAGCCAGAGCCTTCCTCATTGTGTATTCTCATTGGGTAACCTGCAGTCATCATCAAAATTCACCAGGGCCTGATGTGGCTCAGTCGCTCTGCAGATAAGAGTCTGCCAGCCACATTGAAGATGTATTAACGTCAGAGGAGAAAAATATATATCTTGCCATTTTAAACTGTGGATGGCTTTTTACTTTCTTCCTCTTTCTGCCATCCCTCCTTCTTTCCAACGCCATAGAAAAGTAATTAATCTGCAACAGAGACACGGACTGGCGGTTTTGCCTTGTGGATGGCAAAACGGGACTGATTTTTAATAAACGAAAAAGTTAATAAGGAGCAAGCCATTTAGAATTCCATTATCAGGGCGAAGTGTGTGTTTTCATTAGGGGCATAACCATCACCTTTGGTCTGGCCTCCAGAAGGCAAATGGCCAAAACTGCTGAGCGGTTTGAACTTATAAAATGCTGTCTGGGTTACTGAGTAGCCAAGTACCACTGTGTATAATGATTAGTTGTGTGTAAAGTGAGTGCTTCATTACAGAGGGCCAAATAGACATTTTGCTTTCACGTGCCTGTATAGAGACTTACAATCTATCTGTGGTGGTAGAGGAGGTTGCAAACACACTTGTGCAAGCAAAAGAAGGCAAACCAGTGCTTAAATTAATTATTAATATAAATACTTATTGACAAAAAACTTTGAAGCACTGACTGGTTATCTCATTTATCAACAAACTCCAGCTGAGCGGGGTTGAATTGCAGCTGGTAGTCCTTGCTCTGCTTAGTGTAGTGGCATCTCATGAACCAATTCTCCACCAGCTGCAGGTTTTGGTTGGAGTAACCCTCAATCTCACAGCATAGGAAAGGAAGGGCCATCTTCACCAGCTTCAACACGAGAAGGTGGATTTGAACAAGAGAAAAAAAAATCAATCAAAAGATTCAGAGAATCTGGAGAAAACTCTGTGCACAAAGGGCGAGCTTGACATTCAACACCAGATGCCTGTGATCTTTAGGCCCTTAGGTGGCACTGCATTAGAAACATGGAAATCACTGCCTGAAATCACAGTTTTCTGTGCCACCCAAAAATGTAAGTTGAAGTTCTATCATGCAAAGAAGAAGCCACAAAAGCTGCATCTCAGATGGAAAAACAAGCCTGTACATCTGAAAGCCACTGTCAATCCTGAGCTGTAAATACAGGTTTTAAAGCAGCAACATGCTCACACCCAGGTGGCTTTTTCAGGAATGAGCTAGCATATTTCAGCAAGACAATGCTAAACCACATTAATCATAACAGCATGGCTTTGTAGTAGAAGAGTACAAGTTGCTGAACTGGCCAGCCTATAGTCCAGACCTTCCCACAAGTGAAATGTTTGTCACATTATAAAAAGAAAACTATGACAACAGAGATCAAGGTCAGCGAACCAGCTAGAATCTTACATCAGACCAAATTTGGGACAACACTGCTCTCCTAAAAGTCCACCAACTGGTCTCCTGAGTTCATTTATTGTTGTTAAATGAGAAGGAGATGCTACACATCGAAAAACATATGCCTGTCTCTTTTTCTTAAAATGGTAGATTTTCACATAATCATTTGATAAAATATTGTTTTATGAAATTTGCAAATCACTGCATTCTGCTTTTATTTACATTCCACAGAGCATCCCAACTTTTGGGAATCTGGGTTGTTATAAAGCAGTAAAGCGTACGCACACACGACACTTCGGAGTTGTTACACTGTATGATGTGAAACAGTTAAGACCGAGCAGCTTGTGCTCAGTGCGACTTTCTGCCAGGGTCAGTCTGTCACCGTGTCTCTGTGTCTCCAACAGCCCTGCCTGGTGTTGGCCGTCATGCCCCTCTGCCTCCACAGACATCCAACACCCACACATAAACAAGAAGCACACACACGTACACACCCCCAGCCAACTGCCCATGACATGAACACTACCGCAGGCTCACTGGGCGCCACTTAAAGGCTCCCACTTTGAAACTGACACTCCACTTGGCAGTGGCGCCAAACAAAAGAGTTTCTGTGTGTGTGTGTGTGTGTGTGTGTGTTTGAGACTTTGTGCCTGTGCATGTGCTGAAATTCTTTCAACAAAGCCACACTTTGCATTCCTCCAACTTCTTCTTTCCTTGTTCTTCCTTGTTCTTGCTGCACATGAAACCTTTCCCGTTCGCATCCCTATGAATTCCGAAGTCTATTTTTGAAGTCGTACACCACTTCGCCCTCAGGCACAACCTTTCGGCCCTCCTTAAACATGTGTGTGTATGTGTGTGTGTGTGTGAGAGAGACTGTGCGCACGCGTGTAAACGTGTCAGCCTGGAAAGTTAAGGAGGCACAGCATGATGACAGAGTTAAATGTAGCATGTCATCACATTCATTGCAGATTATCAGGCATACTTTTAGAGCCAGCGTCTTCCGGCAAATGAAAAATAGAAAAACAGAAAAAAAAAACAAGGACGCTTCACCCTGAGGGTTAATGCAATAATAGGAACTGTATGACAGCGAAACCAAATTAGGACGCCACATCAGGACTGGTTGTATAATATTAGAAGCGGCTGTAGCAGCAGACTGCAAGACAGGTGATTCTTTTCCTGGTAAAACATGTTGTTCTATTTTTGTTGCATCGAATCTCCAAAGCAAAGTCTGAGAAAAGTCTAAGAAAGATATGTATGTAAATATAATAAATATATATTATCTATAAAACCAAAGTGAGAAATCCATTTTCATTAAGGTCAGATTCATTAACCCTCTAACTCTTGCCCCTTACTCCTAACTATAACGTTACCAGGCCCTTTATTTGAGTGATTTTCAAATGTGAAAGTTAGATATTCACGGTTGGAAATTCATTTTCATGGTCCCAGTCTATGACCCAGCTTTTGTGTTTTGACTTTTGATTCAGGTTTATTTAATATTCTGTTCCTAGTATTTCATTATTATAGTTGTGATCTCCGTTTGTAGCCTTAGTTTGTTATCTAGGCTTTAGGTTTTCTGTTATCATTCCTCTCTGTGTTCCCCGTCCTCTTGTGTCTAGTTTCCTGTGTTGTTGTAGCGCCCTGTGATGTCTGTCTCTCTCTCTTTCTTGTCCCTTGCTCTCTCACTCTCTGTCTTTAGGTCATGTCTGTCATGTGATTCTTATGTTCTAGTTTGGCTATTGCTTGCTTCCATGTCTTTTTATCCCCTGTAGTGTAAAGCTCAAATGTCCTTGTCCAAGTCTCAGTGCTCTTGTCACTTCCTGTTTTATTCTGATAGTCACTTGTCTTGTGTGCAAAATGTTCAGTTTCTCATCAGCAGTGTTGGTCAAGTTACTTGAAAAAAGTAATCAGTAACTGATTACCGATTACTTCCCGAAAAAAAAGTAATCCTGTTACTTTACTGATTACTTATTTTCAAAACTAATTAGTGACTTAGTTACTTTTTAAAACAGGATTTACACCCTAAATAGGTAATAAAGCAAGAGATCTTTCAGCCCAATTCTACTTTTTCTGCATAATCCATCATATAAAATGCAACCAAATGAAAAAGTCTCTTTTTAAAACTTGTTTCATTAGTTTTAATCTTTTAACTTTATGCATCAAGCATACATTAAATTATATGCAACATTCTCTGACTGGAAGGAATTTGTTTAACATTTAAACCACATTCAAGCACATAAAATAAAATAGTTTTTTGTGTTTACACTCACTCTTTCAAATAGATGCAAGTAAAACACAGCAGAAAATAAATAAAATCAATGACCCAGCGGTCCTGTTGCTCTATTTTCATCTGTATAGCAGGAGTGGGGCAGGCGGAGGTTTGCCCTGGTGCAGGTGATCAGTGGAAGGATACGGCAGTTTCTCTGTGAATTTCACATTCCAGTGGCAGTGCACTCGGTGCTTGCTTGGAAGTTTAGGGTTTTTTTTCGCTGTAAAAGGTTTTCTTCCCACGCAGTGAACAGCGGACGCTAATGTTTTTGTCACTTTTTACAGAATTAAACTCTCCCGCACTCATTATATTATCCATTTTTGATCTGCACACAGCTGTTGCCACAAACGTCGCAGTCGCTTACGTCATTGTCATGAGACACTCTTGCAAAAAGATCAGTTTTAGTAACGCAGTAACGCAGCGTGCTAAAGGGAAAGTAACAGTAATCGAATTACCTTTTTTGCAATAGTAATTCCTTACTTTACTTGTTACTTGTTACAGTTTTAGTTTTGTAATCTGTAATTCCAGCAATAAAGCTGTGTTTTGAGTTCAGTTCCGTCTCTGAGAGTCCTGCATTTTGGGTCCTTTCCTGCCTGCTTCCCACAGCGTAACGGCAGATATAGCCTCCATGCCCGTATAGTGAAGCCAACATTGGCTGTGATTGCAAAAAGACCTCTGCTTACGTAGAAGCAGAGGCCTTGCAGTACAATGACTCTCTCCTCCTGAAACCTCAGTGAACAATTTCCTAGCCAGTTCATGGGTTCAGTAATTCCACTAAAAGGAATGCCTTTTAGTGTCAGAGATCATAAGCTAATGAGGCTGCCACCAAATAGTGAATAATGAAATAATGACATGCAAAAATATTTATTAAGGCTGCAGTTCAAGTCTGAGATGATTACTCTGCTGTCTATCAGTGTTAAAATAATAATAATATTTACATATACAAAGGTTTGGAAAAGTAATGTAAATGATGATGAAGATGATGAGGACATTTTGCTGCCAAAGCTAATTGAAAGGCTGCTATATTTTAACATCACAGAAAATTGCCATGATAATAACTCTGTGTGATTGCAAAGCAGACTTTAGCCCTGAAAAGTAATCATTAAAACCGTCAAGTTACACATATTTAAAACTTCATCTGTGGTTTCTCTCTCCTTCTAATTAGCTTTAAAGATGTGATTTTCATGTTAAATCCGGCTCCTCGCTTCTACTAACACTGTAACTGACTTGGATTTGTCTCCAGGTGACTATACATTTCCCTGAGAAAACGAGAGAGTGAAGCGAAGGTAAAATGACATGACACACTGGGTCACGTGAGAGAGGAGCTCTGTTTTGTGTGGTTGGTAAACCGTGAGTGCGGGCACCCTCCCAGACTTACTCCTGATGGGCATGATGAGCTGGGGGATGACAGGCAGGATCTTGGGGCCTCCGCGGTCCAGCATGTCATGGATTCCCTGGCGGGCGAAGAGCTCATACGGAAAAGCAGTCTCAGTTAAACCATCAAAGAACAGTGGCAGGTAGTGGTGGTAGTCCAGTGTCTCCACGTCCACCTGAGGACAGAAGCACACATTTATATCACAGGTAACATTAGCTCCCTATTAATCTTACTATTAAACTTAATAAAAGTACTTAATCTTAAGCTTGTCTCGTTAAAGCTTTGGGTGTGTAACAGAAGGTTATAATTGTAAAAGCTCAGATTTTGAAATTTAAGTCAAATTTAAGTCAAGACTTTAAATAAGCCACTCCAAAACCTTCATTTTGTTTTGTTTTTTAGTCATTCAGAGATGGACTTGCTAATGTGTTTTTAATCATTGTGCTGCTGCATAAGTGTGCCTGAACTTCAGGGCACAAACTGACGGATGGACATTGTCCTTCAGGATTTTCTGGTACAGAGCAGAATTCAGGGATCCATCAGTTATAGCAGGTTGTCGTGGACCCACACTATCACACCAATGTTCTTTGGACTGATGAGACAAATGTTGAATTTTATTTGTAAACGCTGCATCCTGCTTGCGACGGAACTACCTCAACGATGCCATTTATTCCTAGTGTCTTTCTTATTGCTGAATTGTGAACTCTGACCTAATTGAGGCGAGTGAGCCTTGCGTGTCTTTAGATGTTGTTCTGGGTTCTTTTGTCACCTCCTGGATGTGTTGCTGATACACTCTTGGAATAATTTTGGTAGGCTGGCCACTCCTGGGAAGGTTCACCACTGTCCAAGTTTTCTCTATTTGGGGACAATGGCTGTCACCATAATTCACTGGAATCCCAAAGCCTTAGAAATGGCTTTGAAACCCTTTCCAGACTGATCATGCCAATGATTTTGTTTCTCAGCTCTTTCATTAGATGGTGGTTAGATGCTTCTCCTTGAGATCTTTTAGTCTTCTTCACTTTGTCAGGTTATATTTAAGCAGTCCAACAGGTCTCACAGTAGTCAGGCCTGCATGTGGCTAGTGAAATTGTTTTCACATAAGATCAGGAAGATTTACATTTTTTTCACTTGATAAACGAATCATAATTTAACACGTATTTTTATTTATTTGTCTTATCTTCGTCTAATCTTTGAAATTGTTTGATGATCTGAAACATGCAAGTGTGACCAAAACCGCTTATCCTTGTCAGGGCTATATGTGAACAATATGGGGGGAAAAAGCAATCGGGAAGGGGACAAATACTTTCTCACAGCATTGTTATATTCTGGATTACTCCCTCAAACGTAAAAAAAAAAGAGTAGTGTGTGTTAAATGTGAAAGAGGTCCTGATTAAGTTTCAGGATTTGGTGAGCTGGTGAATGTGTTGCTTACAGCCGTGAGGCCCCCTCTCATTCTTTGCCCTTTCTCTTTGTTTGTCCTTGGCTCTGCACAAAACTAGGGCTAAATCTCCTCTTGCCCTCATTTATAACCCTCACAGTGAACACATACACTCACTTACACTCTCTCACACACACACACACACACACTGCTAGGGGACAGCTGTTCAGAAGATCATGACACCACAGCATGTGGCGTCCTGTGGGGGCTGACATGTTAACACCTGTTTACACCATTTACAGGACAGACAGAGAGACGTGCAGAAACAATCAGGTGGTAGATGAAGACATTTGTGCGGCTACAGGCTGCTGGCAGACTTTGATGTTGTTCAGCTGTGTTTGTGTCTATTGCGTGACACGTGAAAGTGAAGTCTTTCATGTGTGAGAAGCTATTGGGCTAGAGCCACTCAGGCACAATGAACTCGAATGCACAGGTGATCCAAAGGAAGCTGTCCTTGAGTTACGAAATGCACGCAAATCTTACATCTAGCCATGGCTCACACACCATGTGCATGTACACCGAGGTACCAAGTGTGTATCAATATATGCTTTAGTGCACAGGCAAAAAAGGCTATAAGAATTACAATAAAGTCACCTTCCTAAAACTCCAAAGTACTGAAATAATTTTTAAGTGACCACGTGCATGTTCACATGAATTCTTGTGACAATGCGCTCTGTGTTATTCACTTTATCTGTCAGTGGCTTTAATGTTGTTGATGATTGGTGTGTACAAGCGCACCCTACTGGGCTACGCTGCTCTGTGTTGAAATGTCACCCAGGCAGTGACACTGTGTGCTTTTAAGTCCCTCGCCCCACTGCCGGTCAGAGCTGAGACTTCAAAGCAGGGCTGACCGCCTTTACCTCGCTCAAGCTGCCAAACCTCCCTGTCGCACAGCTAACTGCCCCCCCCACCCCGGGTAAACACAGAGATGGAGGAGGACAGACTAAAGATGGAGACAGGGCAAAGATGGCGACAGAGACGGAGAGTTTGCGCTGTAGCGCAGAGAGAGACAAGGCTGATTGCTTTGAGGCAATTTGCAACCTTGACCTTTCCCCGCGCTTGGTCAAGATGATCACCGTGAGTCAGGCTGACTGGAGACAAGAACAAAAGCAAACACGAGCCCAGAGAGCAGGGGTGGACAGGGGATGAGAGGGTGAGGAGAGGCGAGATGACACTACATCACCGTGCTGCTCACTAGCCAGTGGCAGTCAGTGGTACACAGGGACACGTCATGCCATAAGCAGCTTTTCTGGATGAGGCTACAGAAATAACACAAACAGCAGACACAATAAAACACTATCACAAAACCCCTTTTTAACCAGTACACTTGGCCTTGTAGAAGCAACTTTAAAATCCTTAACTATTAACACTGGACATAGCAGGCAGTGAATTTCCCAATGTATTATTTAAATACTGCTACATTAGAAACAATGCTAGACATAAAGTAGGATATTTCATTCAGCTGTAAATGAGATAAATTGACTTATTATTATGGAATTAAATAACATAAAAAGGGAGGAAAAACACCCTAATTTGAGTAAATGGAAAAGAATAATACAAAACTACAGCCTATAGAAAAAAATACCCACAAAATGCAATTAGTTTAAATGTAAAAAGATGTGAACTCTACACCAAAATGTGAAAACCTATGTGATATCTTTCCCCCCTAGCTTTAAATTATGCTTTAACGTAATATGCAACTTTTTAAAATGAATTCTTACTTGCAGAAACAAAAAAATGACACACAGGAGAGGAAAAAGTCAAAGTAATACCTGGGGCTAACAGAAAGTGGCACACGCAGTTTTACTTTTCACTGTTAGCACATTATCTGCTCTCACACGACTACGTTGTGAACCTGCGATGTTGCGTGAATAATTACCTGAAGCATTAATTTGCTGCTGTTGTGAACTCTGATGCTCATAATCAAAAGCACATAAACAAGCACTTAGGGACTGACTGAAGATTCCAGTTAGCACCGGCAGAGTGAGGACAATCAGCAAACACTCCTGCAAGCTCGCACTGTTTCACATAAACACATACATTCCTGGGGAATCTTAATCAGACACTGTGCTGAGTGCTAACTCTTCCATCCGCTATTGATTGTCCGCCCAGGTTTGTTTGTCTTTGGGTGCCTGAGGGAATCCCTCCGGAGTCTGGGGAGTCAATGAGAGTGGAGCACAGAAAGACTATCAGCCCAGCAGCAGCAATTAGCCCTGGGACTCAGACCTGCGTGTCTCCTCTGGTCAGCGCTGCAACGGCAGACAGACAACAACAGAAGCAGGCCAGCCTCTGCTCATTAAACAGCGGTATCAGAGGCCCCTGACAGCCACAGGAGACCAGGAGGAACAGAAAACAGCAGGTTGCCACTTTAAATACATAATACCTGGACGCCATTTGGTGTGAGGTGTGTGAATACGTGTATGTGCGACTCCATATGAAGCCCGGGAGTGTGCACAGACATGATAAGCTGTCGTTTTTCAGTGGCAGTATTATTTCTGGTACACACTCTGGGGACATAGAAGCTATAGAGGGAGTGTGAAAGTGACACGGAAAATGGCGGGGGGTTGTTTTGGGGGGTTTGAACCTGAGGTAAGTGCCGTGGACTATGTCACATGTGATCTGATGTAACAAACAACATGCTGACACTTCCCATTACATCGACTGTTAGGTTGTGGGTCCAAGGTTTTGGAGGGGGCAGGAGTTGCTGTGTGTAAACTTACATTTCCAAAAGAGCAGCAGCAGACATCTAATCAAACTAAAGTAGCTGATCAAATCCTGGCCTGGTGACGCACTGGTGTTGTACCTGCAACTGAACTTTTGCGCGGAAACAAAAAAACACTGTCATCTTATCTTGCTGTCTTAGTGAAGCCTGCCTCATAGAACAGGCACGAAACAGCCTGCACTGCAGCTGTTTGACAGTGATGCTATTTTAATTGATGATGCCATAATGACTTGACCTGGATTCTGCCTCCTGTTAACACAAGTACAGGTTGCTGTATTTAGATGAGCTGGCAGATGAGGTGCTGTCAATTATTTCAGCTTTAAGAGGAGAACAGGTTTCCTATTGGAGCTGCTAACACTGTGAGTCATTCACCGCACAGTCAGAGTAGCCAAACAAGCATCCATTAGTTCTGCCGTAAATGTATTACACAAGACCAAAAAAGAATACAGAGCTCACACATGACAGAAAAAAAAAACAGTGTGCGTGCATCTAAAAGATAGGCCCAGGAGAGAAATACACCCTAGAAGAGCTATAAGTTATGAGGGGTGCAGGAGGCAGGTGTGAACCAACCGGCACTAAAAATAACCACACACAGCACAACAGTGTAGTCTGGGCTCCACCATGTAATTAACTAACCAAACACTGACTGTACATTGTGTGTTGGTCAGGGTTTTTTTTCTATAACCTGTGTTGTTCGGCAGCTTCAGCAAGCAGGATCATGATCTGTTGAGCCAAACACTCTTGCCTTGCTCTATGAACTCTCTATAGATGCCTCTTCTTAGTCAATTTCTTTTTTTATTCATTTTAATAAACAGATAGTGTACCGATGCCAAAGTTGACAGATGGGGAGGGTCAGATTAGCAAGAGAAAAGAAAAAGATGATGATGATGAAAGAGATGACAAACTGGGGGAAAGATAGAAAAGATTAAAAAAAAATAAGAGAAAAAGCACAAATAAAGTCAGATTCTGTTTCATTTTTATATGCATGCATTCTTCTTTGGTAGATCTCAGATTACAGCACAGTCAGTCTGCAGCCACATCATCATGACTGAGCAAATTTTCTGAAATTTTCTTACATGAGATTTAAAAAAGGAAATTAAATTAGTTGCAGAGTTCAGTGTATCTGAGTGTGTGCAGAAACATTTATCTCCTGATTGGTATTTTGTTAAGAAGTCTTGTTGCTATGATCATAGTAAGCTGTGAATAAATTTGATATCCTCCGTGTCTTTTTGCAGCAATATAACACATATCACATATTTACAAACCTTGCTAAGCATACTGAGGACGGCTCAGGATACCGTGTTTGTCAGGTTTTGTCCGTTTTTGTGGTGAACAATCCCAAATGCAAACTCTTGGGCAGATGAAACCACCTTTTATTGAAAGCAAAACAAAATACATGCACATGTCATGCAGTGCAGGGGTGCCAGGAAAACACAGGAAGTTCAGAAACAGAACTCGGTACACAACATGAAATTAAGGCAAGCTGAGGAAATAAATGCACAAGAGGTAATTAGGGCAAAGGGGAGACACCTGGGAACTACATACAGCTGAACTAAATCTGAATAATGAGACACGGGAAGCAAAAGCACAGACACATGTCTATCAAAATAACACAGGACGTAACTAATGGCCAGTGTCATCCTCCAGCATGCAACGGCATAGAGCAGGGGTGTCCAACTCCAGGCCTCAAGGTTTTAGATATCGCCTGGGTCAACACACCTGAATCAAATGATTCGTTTATTACCAGGCCTCTGGAGAACTTCAAGACATGTTGAGGAGGTAATTTAGCTATTTAAATCAGCTATGTTGGATCAAGGACACATCTAAAACCTGCAGGACACTGGCCCTTGAGGCCTGGAGTTGGACACCCCTGCTCTATGCCGTTGCATGCTGGAGCAGCAGGTTGTGGGTCGCAGATGACAACAGACTCAGTAAACTGATCCACAAGACCAGCAATGTTGTGGAGATGGAGCTGGACTGTCATGGTTTGCCGGGGCAAGCTGTGTGGAGTGAAGAATAACGGACCCAAAGCCTGGCACAGGCTGAGATGCAATGAGGGAGCTTTATTGACATGTGGTGGAAGTACAGACAGCAACGGTGGTGACGAGGACAAAAACTAAGACAAACCTAGACTGGGAAAAAACTAGCAAACGAAAATGAAACCTAAGCTCACGGGACGAAACACAGGATGACGCCAGGGTGAGACACGGAGTGACACAGGGAGGTGACACAGACGGACCGACAATGAGCATAGGTAACACACACTATATATACATACGGAGGGGAACGAGGAATGCAAAAGAGGAGGGAGGCACAGCTGATTCTAATTGACAGCTGTGCCTCCCAGTCACAGCAGCAGTGACAGAGAGTGTCTGTCAAGCCTCTGTCCGGCTCCTAATGGGATGTTCTTGTTGTTGCCAGCGGATAACTCTCATCCTGTGTTCTGGACTAGAGTTCAAAGAGAGCCTGGACTCTGCAGAGCTCTTGGGGCTGCAAGGACGGAGAAGACAGGAACAGACGACAGAGTAAAAAGTAAAACAGGAAACACAGAACACAGGGGAACACATAACAAAACCTAGAACTAGAACTCAAGAAATACTAAAAGACTAAGGAGCTAGACAGCGTGAGAACGAAACCAAAAACAAAAAGTCCAAAACATTAAAATACACTGGTCACCGACCCAGAACCATGACATGGACTGCCTTAAAGTGGTGTCGGAGAGGTGGGCCTTGTCTAAGATAAGGACACCTCCCACCCACTCTATGACATGCTGGCCAAACACAGGAGCAGGTTCAGTGAGAGACTGAGGCTACCCATAATGCACCACTGAATGGCACAGGAAATCATTCCTGAGAACACAATAGGCAAACTAAGAATCAAACTGCAGATGATTAATAATCACTAGAACTCAGGATAATGACAATGTTACACTAACTCCGGGCATTAATGCGATGTGATTGTAGTAATACATCAGTGCTCCCTGTCATTGATATTTCTTTAACCAGAAGCCCTGGAAATTCTCCACCACTTACTTTTTCCTTTTAAAACATGATTTAACACTAATAACATAACAATAAAAAAAATCACCTTTTTTACCCAACAAAATAATAGTAATTATTATACATAAAATAGAGTACGTATATTCAGAGTTTTCTCTAGTAAGCTAGCAGATGCCGTGCTGAGCGGAGGCACTGAGAACATTTTATTAGACCAAAATTTCAGCCACTGCTTTAACACATCAAACCAGCTCATAAAAATATAAAGAAGTTTAGAAAAGGAATAAAGAACCAGACAAATCTTGTGACTTAGAACTGTTTTACCGATTCATTCAACATGTCCATCCACTAAATATCTATTAATTACAGAATATGATCTTTGTATGATTTTGTTTATTTTATCAATGGAAATCAACTCAAAGCGTCTTGCTCTACCTAAGAAGGTCTGCTGCTCTCCAACAATTAGGATTATCACTAAGGCTAATCTCTCTGTAACTCCAGAGTGGTACAGAGCTGGTATCCCTTGACCTTTATCGCATCATAGGGGTTTGGCTTCCTAGATTATCAAATAATAGGTACATAAAGCATTGGATTAAATTGTTATTCAGGGGGAGCATTTCCCAGTCATTGTTTAAATCCCCCCCGAGTGTGGAGGCCGAGGTTTTTTTATGAAGATCAGATGAATCCGCCATGACACAAGTCAATAAGTAGGAAAGGTCAGTTCACCATCAACATGACACATACTGTGTGGATAGCAAAATCACTCTTACTGCTATAAATGCATAAACTGTAAAGTCGATACTAACGTCAATAGTTGGCCAGAGATGCTCAGCATGTTTAGTTCGAGATTCATCTTATATATAAAAAAACATGAATTCAGCTTTCAATTTTTTTCCACACACAGAACAAAGATAACAATACACATAGGAAAATCGTGCCTGAACAGATGTGTGCAAACGTTTTTTTTTCTGTAGAGGTTGCTGAGTTAGACAAATCCTGAGAAATAACAGCTGGTGCCCACCTGACTGTAGGTTGCTGCTAACTTAAAATACCACTGAAGCACTTTTGTACATCCAGCTTCCTGTTCTCTGTGAAAGTGTTAACACATGTTGACGTCTCCTCATTAACTAAATTAACACAGTGGCAGCAACATAAGTTCTGGCTTTGACATAAATATTGTCTTTTATTTTGAACAAAACTGTGTTTGGGTGGATGCTGCACCTCTTACACACAGCTTTTTTTTCTTTCTTTTTTTAAAATAAGCTGTTATAGCAGCACCTCTCCAACATTTCAGAAACATTTCGTGAGCGCACAGCACAGACAAGTAATAATTTATTCATACTAATCCAAGCTTGTTTCCAACTGTGCCACAGGTGCACAGCACACCTGTGGCCACAATGTTTCCAAAAATCAGTCGGCATGCTGCGTGAGCTCACTGCGAATACGAGACAGGGGGGGAAAAAAATTAAAGGGAAAAGGATGAGAATATTTTGACTTCCTTGGAGGTCACAATAAGAGGAGCAAGACTGGAATAGGCAAACGATAAGCGAGGGAAAGAGGAGTGAGTCACTCTCGCTATCTCCCCTGATAGCTGTTTCCATCTAACAAGCATGCAAGTATGCTCAATTCAAAGCACTAGTAGCCGAGTGCATGGTGTCAATTGAAATGATACCTAACACAGGCTGGATGAGACAATTTCGTGGCTTCAAAGATAGTTCAAAACTGGGACATAGTGAGTTATGAATTTTATGTGAACCAACCGCTCTCTCTCGCTCTCTC